>NW_027364981.1:0-153018 GCF_046119375.1 Phyllobates terribilis | reverse complement strand
AATATTCATTGATTTTTGCCATTGAAAAACATCATGTTATTCATATACCAGAAATGTTTGAAGCTACTGACTGAATGAAAGGAGCTGGCATCTCACTCTCTTTGAATCTTCTTTATCATGCTAAGAGGAGCAGGAAAAAGCAAAAAATTTCAGAATTGCACCTTGCAATGTGGAGAAATTACTGTTTGTGCATTTACAATATTCATTGATTTTTACCATTGAAAAACGTCCAGAAATGATTGAAGCTACTGACTGAATGAAAGTAGCTGGCATCTCACTCTCTTTGAATCTTCTTTATCATGCTAAGAGGAGCAGGAAAAAGCAAAAAATTTCAGACTTGCACCTTGCAATGCGGAGAAATTACTGTTTGTGCATTTACAATATTCATTGATTTTTGCCATTGAAAAACATCATGTTATTCATATACCAGAAATGTTTGAAGCTACTGACTGAATGAAAGGAGCTGGCATCTCACTCTCTTTGAATCTTCTTTATCATGCTAAGAGGAGCAGGAAAAAGCAAAAAATTTCAGAATTGCACCTTGCAATGCGGAGAAATTACTGTTTGTGCATTTACAATATTCATTGATTTTTGCCATTGAAAAACGTCCAGAAATGATTGAAGCTACTGACTGAATGAAAGGAGCTGGCATCTCACTCTCTTTGAATCTTGTTTATCATGCTAAGAGGAGCAGGAAAAAGCAAAAAATTTCAGAATTGCACCTTGCAATGCGGAGAAATTACTGTTTGTGCATTTACAATATTCATTGATTTTTGCCATTGAAAAACATCCAGAAATGATTGAAGCTACTGACTGAATGAAAGGAGCTGGCATCTCACTCTCTTTGAATCTTCTTTATCATGCTAAGAGGAGCAGGAAAAAGCAAAAAATTTCAGAATTGCACCTTGCAATGCGGAGAAATTACTGTTTGTGCATTTACAATATTCATTGATTTTTGCCATTGAAAAACATCATGTTATTCATATACCAGAAATGTTTGAAGCTACTGACTGAATGAAAGGAGCTGGCATCTCACTCTCTTTGAATCTTCTTTATCATGCTAAGAGGAGCAGGAAAAAGCAAAAAATTTCAGAATTGCACCTTGCAATGCGGAGAAATTACTGTTTGTGCATTTACAATATTCATTGATTTTTGCCATTGAAAAACGTCCAGAAATGATTGAAGCTACTGACTGAATGAAAGGAGCTGGCATCTCACTCTCTTTGAATCTTGTTTATCATGCTAAGAGGAGCAGGAAAAAGCAAAAAATTTCAGAATTGCACCTTGCAATGCGGAGAAATTACTGTTTGTGCATTTACAATATTCATTGATTTTTGCCATTGAAAAACATCCAGAAATGATTGAAGCTACTGACTGAATGAAAGGAGCTGGCATCTCACTCTCTTTGAATCTTCTTTATCATGCTAAGAGGAGCAGGAAAAAGCAAAAAATTTCAGAATTGCACCTTGCAATGCGGAGAAATTACTGTTTGTGCATTTACAATATTCATTGATTTTTGCCATTGAAAAACATCATGTTATTCATATACCAGAAATGTTTGAAGCTACTGACTGAATGAAAGGAGCTGGCATCTCACTCTCTTTGAATCTTCTTTATCATGCTAAGAGGAGCAGGAAAAAGCAAAAAATTTCATAATTGCACCTTGCAATGCGGAGAAATTACTGTTTGTGCATTTACAATATTCATTGATTTTTGCCATTGAAAAACGTCCAGAAATGATTGAAGCTACTGACTGAATGAAAGGAGCTGGCATCTCACTCTCTTTGAATCATGTTTATCATGCTAAGAGGAGCAGGAAAAAGCAAAAAATTTCAGAATTGCACCTTGCAATGCGGAGAAATTACTGTTTGTGCATTTACAATATTCATTGATTTTTGCCATTGAAAAACGTCCAGAAATTATTGAAGCTACTGACTGAATGAAAGGAGCTGGCATCTCACTCTCTTTGAATCTTCTTTATCATGCTAAGAGGAGCAGGAAAAAGCAAAAAATTTCAGAATTGCACCTTGCAATGCGGAGAAATTACTGTTTGTGCATTTACAATATTCATTGATTTTTGCCATTGAAAAACATCATGTTATTCATATACCAGAAATGATTGAAGCTACTGACTGAATGAAAGGAGCTGGCATCTCACTCTCTTTGAATCTTCTTTATCATGCTAAGAGGAGCAGGAAAAAGTAAAAAATTTCAGAATTGCACTATGCAATGCGGAGAAATTACTGTTTGTGCATTTATAATATTCAATGATTTTTGCCATTGAAAAACGTCCAGAAATGATTGAAGCTACTGACTGAACGAAAGGAGCTGGCATCTCACTCTCTTTGAATCTTCTTTATCATGCTAAGAGGAGCAGGAAAAAGCAAAAAATTTCAGACTTGCACCTTGCAATGCGGAGAAATTACTGTTTGTGCATTTACAATATTCATTGATTTTTGCCATTGAAAAACATCATGTTATTCATATACCAGAAATGTTTGAAGCTACTGACTGAATGAAAGGAGCTGGCATCTCACTCTCTTTGAATCTTCTTTATCATGCTAAGAGGAGCAGGAAAAAGCAAAAAATTTCAGAATTGCACCTTGCAATGCGGAGAAATTACTGTTTGTGCATTTACAATATTCATTGATTTTTGCCATTGAAAAACGTCCAGAAATGATTGAAGCTACTGACTGAATGAAAGGAGCTGGCATCTCACTCTCTTTGAATCTTGTTTATCATGCTAAGAGGAGCAGGAAAAAGCAAAAAATTTCAGAATTGCACCTTGCAATGCGGAGAAATTACTGTTTGTGCATTTACAATATTCATTGATTTTTGCCATTGAAAAACATCCAGAAATGATTGAAGCTACTGACTGAATGAAAGGAGCTGTCATCTCACTCTCTTTGAATCTTCTTTATCATGCTAAGAGGAGCAGGAAAAAGCAAAAAATTTCAGAATTGCACCTTGCAATGCGGAGAAATTACTGTTTGTGCATTTACAATATTCATTGATTTTTGCCATTGAAAAACATCATGTTATTCATATACCAGAAATGTTTGAAGCTACTGACTGAATGAAAGGAGCTGGCATCTCACTCTCTTTGAATCTTCTTTATCATGCTAAGAGGAGCAGGAAAAAGCAAAAAATTTCAGAATTGCACCTTGCAATGCGGAGAAATTACTGTTTGTGCATTTACAATATTCATTGATTTTTGCCATTGAAAAACATCATGTTATTCATATACCAGAAATGTTTGAAGCTACTGACTGAATGAAAGGAGCTGACATCTCACTCTCTTTGAATCTTCTTTATCATGCTAAGAGGAGCAGGAAAAAGCAAAAAATTTCAGAATTGCACCTTGCAATGCGGAGAAATTACTGTTTGTGCATTTACAATATTCATTGATTTTTGCCATTGAAAAACGTCCAGAAATGATTGAAGCTACTGACTGAATGAAAGGAGCTGGCATCTCACTCTCTTTGAATCTTCTTTATCATGCTAAGAGGAGCAGGAAAAAGCAAAAAATTTCAGAATTGCACCTTGCAATGCGGAGAAATTACTGTTTGTGCATTTACAATATTCATTGATTTTTGCCATTGAAAAACATCATGTTATTCATATACCAGAAATGTTTGAAGCTACTGACTGAATGAAAGGAGCTGGCATCTCACTCTCTTTGAATCTTCTTTATCATGCTAAGAGGAGCAGGAAAAAGCAAAAAATTTCAGAATTGCACCTTGCAATGCGGAGAAATTACTGTTTGTGCATTTACAATATTCATTGATTTTTGCCATTGAAAAACATCATGTTATTCATATACCAGAAATGATTGAAGCTACTGACTGAATGAAAGGAGCTGGCATCTCACTCTCTTTGAATCTTCTTTATCATGCTAAGAGGAGCAGGAAAAAGTAAAAAATTTCAGAATTGCACTATGCAATGCGGAGAAATTACTGTTTGTGCATTTATAATATTCAATGATTTTTGCCATTGAAAAACGTCCAGAAATGATTGAAGCTACTGACTGAACGAAAGGAGCTGGCATCTCACTCTCTTTGAATCTTCTTTATCATGCTAAGAGGAGCAGGAAAAAGCAAAAAATTTCAGACTTGCACCTTGCAATGCGGAGAAATTACTGTTTGTGCATTTACAATATTCATTGATTTTTGCCATTGAAAAACATCATGTTATTCATATACCAGAAATGTTTGAAGCTACTGACTGAATGAAAGGAGCTGGCATCTCACTCTCTTTGAATCTTCTTTATCATGCTAAGAGGAGCAGGAAAAAGCAAAAAATTTCAGAATTGCACCTTGCAATGCGGAGAAATTACTGTTTGTGCATTTACAATATTCATTGATTTTTGCCATTGAAAAACGTCCAGAAATGATTGAAGCTACTGACTGAATGAAAGGAGCTGGCATCTCACTCTCTTTGAATCTTGTTTATCATGCTAAGAGGAGCAGGAAAAAGCAAAAAATTTCAGAATTGCACCTTGCAATGCGGAGAAATTACTGTTTGTGCATTTACAATATTCATTGATTTTTGCCATTGAAAAACATCCAGAAATGATTGAAGCTACTGACTGAATGAAAGGAGCTGGCATCTCACTCTCTTTGAATCTTCTTTATCATGCTAAGAGGAGCAGGAAAAAGCAAAAAATTTCAGAATTGCACCTTGCAATGCGGAGAAATTACTGTTTGTGCATTTACAATATTCATTGATTTTTGCCATTGAAAAACATCATGTTATTCATATACCAGAAATGTTTGAAGCTACTGACTGAATGAAAGGAGCTGGCATCTCACTCTCTTTGAATCTTCTTTATCATGCTAAGAGGAGCAGGAAAAAGCAAAAAATTTCAGAATTGCACCTTGCAATGCGGAGAAATTACTGTTTGTGCATTTACAATATTCATTGATTTTTGCCATTGAAAAACGTCCAGAAATGATTGAAGCTACTGACTGAATGAAAGGAGCTGGCATCTCACTCTCTTTGAATCTTGTTTATCATGCTAAGAGGAGCAGGAAAAAGCAAAAAATTTCAGAATTGCACCTTGCAATGCGGAGAAATTACTGTTTGTGCATTTACAATATTCATTGATTTTTGCCATTGAAAAACATCCAGAAATGATTGAAGCTACTGACTGAATGAAAGGAGCTGGCATCTCACTCTCTTTGAATCTTCTTTATCATGCTAAGAGGAGCAGGAAAAAGCAAAAAATTTCAGAATTGCACCTTGCAATGCGGAGAAATTACTGTTTGTGCATTTACAATATTCATTGATTTTTGCCATTGAAAAACATCATGTTATTCATATACCAGAAATGTTTGAAGCTACTGACTGAATGAAAGGAGCTGGCATCTCACTCTCTTTGAATCTTCTTTATCATGCTAAGAGGAGCAGGAAAAAGCAAAAAATTTCATAATTGCACCTTGCAATGCGGAGAAATTACTGTTTGTGCATTTACAATATTCATTGATTTTTGCCATTGAAAAACGTCCAGAAATGATTGAAGCTACTGACTGAATGAAAGGAGCTGGCATCTCACTCTCTTTGAATCATGTTTATCATGCTAAGAGGAGCAGGAAAAAGCAAAAAATTTCAGAATTGCACCTTGCAATGCGGAGAAATTACTGTTTGTGCATTTACAATATTCATTGATTTTTGCCATTGAAAAACGTCCAGAAATTATTGAAGCTACTGACTGAATGAAAGGAGCTGGCATCTCACTCTCTTTGAATCTTCTTTATCATGCTAAGAGGAGCAGGAAAAAGCAAAAAATTTCAGAATTGCACCTTGCAATGCGGAGAAATTACTGTTTGTGCATTTACAATATTCATTGATTTTTGCCATTGAAAAACATCATGTTATTCATATACCAGAAATGTTTGAAGCTACTGACTGAATGAAAGGAGCTGGCATCTCACTCTCTTTGAATCTTCTTTATCATGCTAAGAGGAGCAGGAAAAAGCAAAAAATTTCAGAATTGCACCTTGCAATGCGGAGAAATTACTGTTTGTGCATTTACAATATTCATTGATTTTTGCCATTGAAAAACGTCCAGAAATGATTGAAGCTACTGACTGAATGAAAGGAGCTGGCATCTCACTCTCTTTGAATCTTGTTTATCATGCTAAGAGGAGCAGGAAAAAGCAAAAAATTTCAGAATTGCACCTTGCAATGCGGAGAAATTACTGTTTGTGCATTTACAATATTCATTGATTTTTGCCATTGAAAAACATCCAGAAATGATTGAAGCTACTGACTGAATGAAAGGAGCTGGCATCTCACTCTCTTTGAATCTTCTTTATCATGCTAAGAGGAGCAGGAAAAAGCAAAAAATTTCAGAATTGCACCTTGCAATGCGGAGAAATTACTGTTGTGCATTTACAATATTCATTGATTTTTGCCATTGAAAAACATCATGTTATTCATATACCAGAAATGTTTGAAGCTACTGACTGAATGAAAGGAGCTGGCATCTCACTCTCTTTGAATCTTTTTTATCATGCTAAGAGGAGCAGGAAAAAGCAAAAAATTTCATAATTGCACCTTGCAATGCGGAGAAATTACTGTTTGTGCATTTACAATATTCATTGATTTTTGCCATTGAAAAACGTCCAGAAATGATTGAAGCTACTGACTGAATGAAAGGAGCTGGCATCTCACTCTCTTTGAATCATGTTTATCATGCTAAGAGGAGCAGGAAAAAGCAAAAAATTTCAGAATTGCACCTTGCAATGCGGAGAAATTACTGTTTGTGCATTTACAATATTCATTGATTTTTGCCATTGAAAAACGTCCAGAAATTATTGAAGCTACTGACTGAATGAAAGGAGCTGGCATCTCACTCTCTTTGAATCTTCTTTATCATGCTAAGAGGAGCAGGAAAAAGCAAAAAATTTCAGAATTGCACCTTGCAATGCGGAGAAATTACTGTTTGTGCATTTACAATATTCATTGATTTTTGCCATTGAAAAACATCATGTTATTCATATACCAGAAATGATTGAAGCTACTGACTGAATGAAAGGAGCTGGCATCTCACTCTCTTTGAATCTTCTTTATCATGCTAAGAGGAGCAGGAAAAAGTAAAAAATTTCAGAATTGCACTATGCAATGCGGAGAAATTACTGTTTGTGCATTTATAATATTCAATGATTTTTGCCATTGAAAAACGTCCAGAAATGATTGAAGCTACTGACTGAACGAAAGGAGCTGGCATCTCACTCTCTTTGAATCTTCTTTATCATGCTAAGAGGAGCAGGAAAAAGCAAAAAATTTCAGAATTGCACCTTGCAATGCGGAGAAATTACTGTTTGTGCATTTACAATATTCATTGATTTTTGCCATTGAAAAACATCATGTTATTCATATACCAGAAATGTTTGAAGCTACTGACTGAATGAAAGGAGCTGGCATCTCACTCTCTTTGAATCTTCTTTATCATGCTAAGTGGAGCAGGAAAAAGCAAAAAATTTCAGAATTGCAACTTGCAATGCGGAGAAATTACTGTTTGTGCATTTACAATATTCATTGATTTTTGCCATTGAAAAACGTCCAGAAATGATTGAAGCTACTGACTGAATGAAAGGAGCTGGCATCTCACTCTCTTTGAATCTTCTTTATCATGCTAAGAGGAGCAGGTAAAAGCAAAAAATTTCAGAATTGCACCTTGCAATGCGGAGAAATTACTGTTTGTGCATTTACAATATTCATTGATTTTTGCCATTGAAAAACGTCCAGAAATGATTGAAGCTACTGACTGAATGAAAGGAGCTGGCATCTCACTCTCTTTGAATCATGTTTATCATGCTAAGAGGAGCAGGAAAAAGCAAAAAATTTCAGAATTGCACCTTGCAATGCGGAGAAATTACTGTTTGTGCATTTACAATATTCATTGATTTTTGCCATTGAAAAACGTCCAGAAATTATTGAAGCTACTAACTGAATGAAAGGAGCTGGCATCTCACTCTCTTTGAATCTTCTTTATCATGCTAAGAGGAGCAGGAAAAAGCAAAAAATTTCAGAATTGCACCTTGCAATGCGGAGAAATTACTGTTTGTGCATTTACAATATTCATTGATTTTTGCCATTGAAAAACATCATGTTATTCATATACCAGAAATGATTGAAGCTACTGACTGAATGAAAGGAGCTGGCATCTCACTCTCTTTGAATCTTCTTTATCATGCTAAGAGGAGCAGGAAAAAGCAAAAAATTTCAGAATTGCACCTTGCAATGCGGAGAAATTACTGTTTGTGCATTTACAATATTCATTGATTTTTGCCATTGAAAAACATCATGTTATTCATATACCAGAAATGTTTGAAGCTACTGACTGAATGAAAGGAGCTGGCATCTCACTCTCTTTGAATCTTCTTTATCATGCTAAGAGGAGCAGGAAAAAGCAAAAAATTTCAGAATTGCACCTTGCAATGCGGAGAAATTACTGTTTGTGCATTTACAATATTCATTGATTTTTACCATTGAAAAACGTCCAGAAATGATTGAGGCTACTGACTGAACGAAAGGAGCTGGCATCTCACTCTCTTTGAATCTTCTTTAACATGCTAAGAGGAGCAGGAAAAAGCAAAAAATTTCAGAATTGCACCTTGCAATGCGGAGAAATTACTGTTTGTGCATTTACAATATTCATTGATTTTTGCCATTGAAAAACATCATGTTATTCATATACCAGAAATGTTTGAAGCTACTGACTGAATGAAAGGAGCTGGCATCTCACTCTCTTTGAATCTTCTTTATCATGCTAAGAGGAGCAGGAAAAAACAAAAAATTTCAGAATTGCACCTTGCAATGCGGAGAAATTACTGTTTGTGCATTTACAATATTCATTGATTTTTGCCATTGAAAAACATCATGTTATTCATATACCAGAAATGTTTGAAGCTACTGACTGAATGAAAGGAGCTGGCATCTCACTCTCTTTGAATCTTCTTTATCATGCTAAGAGGAGCAGGAAAAAGCAAAAAATTTCAGAATTGCACCTTGCAATGCGGAGAAATTACAGTTTGTGCATTTACAATATTCATTGATTTTTGCCATTGAAAAACGTCCAGAAATGATTGAAGCTACTGACTGAATGAAAGGAGCTGGCATCTCACTCTCTTTGAATCTTCTTTATCATGCTAAGAGGAGCAGGAAAAAGCAAAAAATTTCAGAATTGCACCTTGCAATGCGGAGAAATTACTGTTTGTGCATTTACAATATTCACTGATTTTTGCCATTGAAAAACGTCCAGAAATGATTGAAGCTACTGACTGAATGAAAGGAGCTGGCATCTCACTCTCTTTGAATCTTCTTTATCATGCTAAGAGGAGCAGGAAAAAGCAAAAAATTTCAGAATTGCTCCTTGCAATGCGGAGAAATTACTGTTTGTGCATTTACAATATTCATTGATTTTTGCCATTGAAAAACATGTTATTCATATACCAGAAATGTTTGAAGCTACTGACTGAATGAAAGGAGCTGGCACCTCACTCTCTTTGAATCTTCTTTATCATGCTAAGAGGAGCAGGAAAAAGCAAAAAATTTCAGAATTGCACCTTGCAATGCGGAGAAATTACTGTTTGTGCATTTACAATATTCATTGATTTTTGCCATTGAAAAACGTCCAGAAATGATTGAAGCTACTGACTGAATGAAAGGAGCTGGCATCTCACTCTCTTTGAATCTTCTTTATCATGCTAAGAGGAGCAGGAAAAAGCAAAAAATTTCAGAATTGCACCTTGCAATGCGGAGAAATTACTGTTTGTGCATTTACAATATTCATTGATTTTTGCCATTGAAAAACGTTCAGAAATGATTGAAGCTACTGACTGAATGAAAGGAGCTGGCATCTCACTCTCTTTGAATCTTCTTTATCATGCTAAGAGGAGCAGGAAAAAGCAAAAAATTTCAGAATTGCACCTTGCAATGCGGAGAAATTACTGTTTGTGCATTTACAATATTCATTGATTTTTGCCATTGAAAAACATCATGTTATTCATATACCAGAAATGTTTGAAGCTACTGACTGAATGAAAGGAGCTGGCATCTCACTCTCTTTGAATCTTCTTTATCATGCTAAGAGGAGCAGGAAAAAGCAAAAAATTTCATAATTGCACCTTGCAATGCGGAGAAATTACTGTTTGTGCATTTACAATATTCATTGATTTTTGCCATTGAAAAACGTCCAGAAATGATTGAAGCTACTGACTGAATGAAAGGAGCTGGCATCTCACTCTCTTTGAATCATGTTTATCATGCTAAGAGGAGCAGGAAAAAGCAAAAAATTTCAGAATTGCACCTTGCAATGCGGAGAAATTACTGTTTGTGCATTTACAATATTCATTGATTTTTGCCATTGAAAAACGTCCAGAAATTATTGAAGCTACTGACTGAATGAAAGGAGCTGGCATCTCACTCTCTTTGAATCTTCTTTATCATGCTAAGAGGAGCAGGAAAAGGCAAAAAATTTCAGAATTGCACCTTGCAATGCGGAGAAATTACTGTTTGTGCATTTACAATATTCATTGATTTTTGCCATTGAAAAACATCATGTTATTCATATACCAGAAATGATTGAAGCTACTGACTGAATGAAAGGAGCAGGCATCTCACTCTCTTTGAATCTTCTTTATCATGCTAAGAGGAGCAGGAAAAAGTAAAAAATTTCAGAATTGCACTATGCAATGCGGAGAAATTACTGTTTGTGCATTTATAATATTCAATGATTTTTGCCATTGAAAAACGTCCAGAAATGATTGAAGCTACTGACTGAACGAAAGGAGCTGGCATCTCACTCTCTTTGAATCTTCTTTATCATGCTAAGAGGAGCAGGAAAAAGCAAAAAATTTCAGAATTGCACCTTGCAATGCGGAGAAATTACTGTTTGTGCATTTACAATATTCATTGATTTTTGCCATTGAAAAACATCATGTTATTCATATACCAGAAATGTTTGAAGCTACTGACTGAATGAAAGGAGCTGGCATCTCACTCTCTTTGAATCTTCTTTATCATGCTAAGAGGAGCAGGAAAAAGCAAAAAATTTCAGAATTGCACCTTGCAATGCGGAGAAATTACTGTTTGTGCATTTACAATATTCATTGATTTTTACCATTGAAAAACGTCCAGAAATGATTGAGGCTACTGACTGAACGAAAGGAGCTGGCATCTCACTCTCTTTGAATCTTCTTTAACATGCTAAGAGGAGCAGGAAAAAGCAAAAAATTTCAGAATTGCACCTTGCAATGCGGAGAAATTACTGTTTGTGCATTTACAATATTCATTGATTTTTGCCATTGAAAAACATCATGTTATTCATATACCAGAAATGTTTGAAGCTACTGACTGAATGAAAGGAGCTGGCATCTCACTCTCTTTGAATCTTCTTTATCATGCTAAGAGGAGCAGGAAAAAACAAAAAATTTCAGAATTGCACCTTGCAATGCGGAGAAATTACTGTTTGTGCATTTACAATATTCATTGATTTTTGCCATTGAAAAACATCATGTTATTCATATACCAGAAATGTTTGAAGCTACTGACTGAATGAAAGGAGCTGGCATCTCACTCTCTTTGAATCTTCTTTATCATGCTAAGAGGAGCAGGAAAAAGCAAAAAATTTCAGAATTGCACCTTGCAATGCGGAGAAATTACAGTTTGTGCATTTACAATATTCATTGATTTTTGCCATTGAAAAACGTCCAGAAATGATTGAAGCTACTGACTGAATGAAAGGAGCTGGCATCTCACTCTCTTTGAATCTTCTTTATCATGCTAAGAGGAGCAGGAAAAAGCAAAAAATTTCAGAATTGCACCTTGCAATGCGGAGAAATTACTGTTTGTGCATTTACAATATTCATTGATTTTTGCCATTGAAAAACGTCCAGAAATGATTGAAGCTACTGACTGAATGAAAGGAGCTGGCATCTCACTCTCTTTGAATCTTCTTTATCATGCTAAGAGGAGCAGGAAAAAGCAAAAAATTTCAGAATTTCTCCTTGCAATGCGGAGAAATTACTGTTTGTGCATTTACAATATTCATTGATTTTTGCCATTGAAAAACATGTTATTCATATACCAGAAATGTTTGAAGCTACTGACTGAATGAAAGGAGCTGGCACGTCACTCTCTTTGAATCTTCTTTATCATGCTAAGAGGAGCAGGAAAAAGCAAAAAATTTCAGAATTGCACCTTGCAATGCGGAGAAATTACTGTTTGTGCATTTACAATATTCATTGATTTTTGCCATTGAAAAACGTCCAGAAATGATTGAAGCTACTGACTGAATGAAAGGAGCTGGCATCTCACTCTCTTTGAATCTTCTTTATCATGCTAAGAGGAGCAGGAAAAAGCAAAAAATTTCAGAATTGCACCTTGCAATGCGGAGAAATTACTGTTTGTGCATTTACAATATTCATTGATTTTTGCCATTGAAAAACGTTCAGAAATGATTGAAGCTACTGACTGAATGAAAGGAGCTGGCATCTCACTCTCTTTGAATCTTCTTTATCATGCTAAGAGGAGCAGGAAAAAGCAAAAAATTTCAGAATTGCACCTTGCAATGCGGAGAAATTACTGTTTGTGCATTTACAATATTCATTGATTTTTGCCATTGAAAAACATCATGTTATTCATATACCAGAAATGTTTGAAGCTACTGACTGAATGAAAGGAGCTGGCATCTCACTCTCTTTGAATCTTCTTTATCATGCTAAGAGGAGCAGGAAAAAGCAAAAAATTTCATAATTGCACCTTGCAATGCGGAGAAATTACTGTTTGTGCATTTACAATATTCATTGATTTTTGCCATTGAAAAACGTCCAGAAATGATTGAAGCTACTGACTGAATGAAAGGAGCTGGCATCTCACTCTCTTTGAATCATGTTTATCATGCTAAGAGGAGCAGGAAAAAGCAAAAAATTTCAGAATTGCACCTTGCAATGCGGAGAAATTACTGTTTGTGCATTTACAATATTCATTGATTTTTGCCATTGAAAAACGTCCAGAAATTATTGAAGCTACTGACTGAATGAAAGGAGCTGGCATCTCACTCTCTTTGAATCTTCTTTATCATGCTAAGAGGAGCAGGAAAAGGCAAAAAATTTCAGAATTGCACCTTGCAATGCGGAGAAATTACTGTTTGTGCATTTACAATATTCATTGATTTTTGCCATTGAAAAACATCATGTTATTCATATACCAGAAATGATTGAAGCTACTGACTGAATGAAAGGAGCTGGCATCTCACTCTCTTTGAATCTTCTTTATCATGCTAAGAGGAGCAGGAAAAAGTAAAAAATTTCAGAATTGCACTATGCAATGCGGAGAAATTACTGTTTGTGCATTTATAATATTCAATGATTTTTGCCATTGAAAAACGTCCAGAAATGATTGAAGCTACTGACTGAACGAAAGGAGCTGGCATCTCACTCTCTTTGAATCTTCTTTATCATGCTAAGAGGAGCAGGAAAAAGCAAAAAATTTCAGAATTGCACCTTGCAATGCGGAGAAATTACTGTTTGTGCATTTACAATATTCATTGATTTTTGCCATTGAAAAACATCATGTTATTCATATACCAGAAATGTTTGAAGCTACTGACTGAATGAAAGGAGCTGGCATCTCACTCTCTTTGAATCTTCTTTATCATGCTAAGTGGAGCAGGAAAAAGGAAAAAATTTCAGAATTGCAACTTGCAATGCGGAGAAATTACTGTTTGTGCATTTACAATATTCATTGATTTTTGCCATTGAAAAACGTCCAGAAATGATTGAAGCTACTGACTGAATGAAAGGAGCTGGCATCTCACTCTCTTTGAATCTTCTTTATCATGCTAAGAGGAGCAGGTAAAAGCAAAAAATTTCAGAATTGCACCTTGCAATGCGGAGAAATTACTGTTTGTGCATTTACAATATTCATTGATTTTTGCCATTGAAAAACGTCCAGAAATGATTGAAGCTACTGACTGAATGAAAGGAGCTGGCATCTCACTCTCTTTGAATCTTCTTTATCATGCTAAGAGGAGCAGGAAAAAGCAAAAAATTTCAGAATTGCACCTTGCAATGCGGAGAAATTACTGTTTGTGCATTTACAATATTCATTGATTTTTACCATTGAAAAACGTCCAGAAATGATTGAGGCTACTGACTGAACGAAAGGAGCTGGCATCTCACTCTCTTTGAATCTTCTTTAACATGCTAAGAGGAGCAGGAAAAAGCAAAAAATTTCAGAATTGCACCTTGCAATGCGGAGAAATTACTGTTTGTGCATTTACAATATTCATTGATTTTTGCCATTGAAAAACATCATGTTATTCATATACCAGAAATGTTTGAAGCTACTGACTGAATGAAAGGAGCTGGCATCTCACTCTCTTTGAATCTTCTTTATCATGCTAAGAGGAGCAGGAAAAAACAAAAAATTTCAGAATTGCACCTTGCAATGCGGAGAAATTACTGTTTGTGCATTTACAATATTCATTGATTTTTGCCATTGAAAAACATCATGTTATTCATATACCAGAAATGTTTGAAGCTACTGACTGAATGAAAGGAGCTGGCATCTCACTCTCTTTGAATCTTCTTTATCATGCTAAGAGGAGCAGGAAAAAGCAAAAAATTTCAGAATTGCACCTTGCAATGCGGAGAAATTACAGTTTGTGCATTTACAATATTCATTGATTTTTGCCATTGAAAAACGTCCAGAAATGATTGAAGCTACTGACTGAATGAAAGGAGCTGGCATCTCACTCTCTTTGAATCTTCTTTATCATGCTAAGAGGAGCAGGAAAAAGCAAAAAATTTCAGAATTGCACCTTGCAATGCGGAGAAATTACTGTTTGTGCATTTACAATATTCATTGATTTTTGCCATTGAAAAACGTCCAGAAATGATTGAAGCTACTGACTGAATGAAAGGAGCTGGCATCTCACTCTCTTTGAATCTTCTTTATCATGCTAAGAGGAGCAGGAAAAAGCAAAAAATTTCAGAATTGCTCCTTGCAATGCGGAGAAATTACTGTTTGTGCATTTACAATATTCATTGATTTTTGCCATTGAAAAACATGTTATTCATATACCAGAAATGTTTGAAGCTACTGACTGAATGAAAGGAGCTGGCACCTCACTCTCTTTGAATCTTCTTTATCATGCTAAGAGGAGCAGGAAAAAGCAAAAAATTTCAGAATTGCACCTTGCAATGCGGAGAAATTACTGTTTGTGCATTTACAATATTCATTGATTTTTGCCATTGAAAAACGTCCAGAAATGATTGAAGCTACTGACTGAATGAAAGGAGCTGGCATCTCACTCTCTTTGAATCTTCTTTATCATGCTAAGAGGAGCAGGAAAAAGCAAAAAATTTCAGAATTGCACCTTGCAATGCGGAGAAATTACTGTTTGTGCATTTACAATATTCATTGATTTTTGCCATTGAAAAACGTTCAGAACTGATTGAAGCTACTGACTGAATGAAAGGAGCTGGCATCTCACTCTCTTTGAATCTTCTTTATCATGCTAAGAGGAGCAGGAAAAAGCAAAAAATTTCAGAATTGCGCCTTGCAATGCGGAGAAATTAGTGTTTGTGCATTTACAAAATTCATTGATTTTTGCCATTGAAAAACATCATGTTATTCATTTACCAGAAATGATTGAAGCTACTGACTGAATGAAAGGAGCTGGCATCTCACTCTCTTTGAAACTTCTTTATCATGCTAAGAGGAGCAGGAAAAAGCAAAAAATTTCAGAATTGCACCTTGCAATGCGGAGAAATTACTGTTTGTGCATTTACAATATTCATTGATTTTTGCCATTGAAAAACGTCCAGAAATGATTGAAGCTACTGACTGAATGAAAGGAGCTGGCATCTCACTCTCTTTGAATCTTCTTTATCATGCTAAGAGGAGCAGGAAAAAGCAAAAAATTTCAGAATTGCACCTTGCAATGCGGAGAAATTACTGTTTGTGCATTTACAATATTCATTGATTTTTACCATTGAAAAACGTCCAGAAATGATTGAAGCTACTGACTGAATGAAAGTAGCTGGCATCTCACTCTCTTTGAATCTTCTTTATCATGCTAAGAGGAGCAGGAAAAAGCAAAAAATTTCAGACTTGCACCTTGCAATGCGGAGAAATTACTGTTTGTGCATTTACAATATTCATTGATTTTTGCCATTGAAAAACATCATGTTATTCATATACCAGAAATGTTTGAAGCTACTGACTGAATGAAAGGAGCTGGCATCTCACTCTCTTTGAATCTTCTTTATCATGCTAAGAGGAGCAGGAAAAAGCAAAAAATTTCAGAATTGCACCTTGCAATGCGGAGAAATTACTGTTTGTGCATTTACAATATTCATTGATTTTTGCCATTGAAAAACGTCCAGAAATGATTGAAGCTACTGACTGAATGAAAGGAGCTGGCATCTCACTCTCTTTGAATCTTCTTTATCATGCTAAGAGGAGCAGGAAAAAGCAAAAAATTTCAGAATTGCACCTTACAATGCGGAGAAATTACAGTTTGTGCATTTACAATATTCATTGATTTTTGCCATTGAAAAACGTCCAGAAATGATTGAAGCTACTGACTGAATGAAAGGAGCTGGCATCTCACTCTCTTTGAATCTTCTTTATCATGCTAAGAGGAGCAGGAAAAAGCAAAAAATTTCAGAATTGCACCTTGCAATGCGGAGAAATTACTGTTTGTGCATTTACAATATTCATTGATTTTTGCCATTGAAAAACATCATGTTATTCATATACCAGAAATGTTTGAAGCTACTGACTGAATGAAAGGAGCTGGCATCTCACTCTCTTTGAATCTTCTTTATCATGCTAAGAGGAGCAGGAAAAAGCAAAAAATTTCAGAATTGCACCTTGCAATGCGGAGAAATTACTGTTTGTGCAATTACAATATTCATTGATTTTTGCCATTGAAAAACGTCCAGAAATGATTGAAGCTACTGACTGAATGAAAGGAGCTGGCATCTCACTCTCTATGAATCTTCTTTATCATGCTAAGAGGAGCAGGAAAAGCAAAAAATTTCAGAATTGCACCTTGCAATGCGAAGAAATTACAGTTTGTGCATTTACAATATTCATTGACTTTTGCCATTGAAAAACATCCAGAAATGATTGAAGCTACTGACTGAATGAAAGGAGCTGGCATCTCACTCTCTTTGAATCTTCTTTATCATGCTAAGAGGAGCAGGAAAAAGCAAAAAATTTCAGAATTGCACCTTGCAATGCGGAGAAATTACTGTTTGTGCATTTACAATATTCATTGATTTTTGCCATTGAAAAACGTCCAGAAATGATTGAAGCTACTGACTGAATGAAAGGAGCTGGCATCTCACTCTCTTTGAATCTTCTTTATCATGCTAAGAGGAGCAGGAAAAAGCAAAAAATTTCAGAATTGCGCCTTGCAATGCGGAGAAATTACTGTTTGTGCATTTACAAAATTCATTGATTTTTGCCATTGAAAAACATCATGGTATTCATTTACCAGAAATGATTGAAGCTACTGACTGAATGAAAGGAGCTGGCATCTCACTCTCTTTGAATATTCTTTATCATGCTAAGAGGAGCAGGAAAAAGCAAAACATTTCAGAATTGCACCTTGCAATGCGAAGAAATTACTGTTTGTGCATTTACAATATTCATTGATTTTTGCCATTGAAAAACGTCCAGAAATGATTGAAGCTACTGACTGAATGAAAGTAGCTGGCATCTCACTCTCTTTGAATCTTCTTTATCATGCTAAGAGGAGCAGGAAAAAGCAAAAAATTTCAGACTTGCACCTTGCAATGCGGAGAAATTACTGTTTGTGCATTTACAATATTCATTGATTTTTGCCATTGAAAAACATCATGTTATTCATATACCAGAAATGTTTGAAGCTACTGACTGAATGAAAGGAGCTGGCATCTCACTCTCTTTGAATCTTCTTTATCATGCTAAGAGGAGCAGGAAAAAGCAAAAAATTTCAGAATTGCACCTTGCAATGCGGAGAAATTACTGTTTGTGCATTTACAATATTCATTGATTTTTGCCATTGAAAAACGTCCAGAAATGATTGAAGCTACTGACTGAATGAAAGGAGCTGGCATCTCACTCTCTTTGAATCTTCTTTATCATGCTAAGAGGAGCAGGAAAAAGCAAAAAATTTCAGAATTGCACCTTACAATGCGGAGAAATTACAGTTTGTGCATTTACAATATTCATTGATTTTTGCCATTGAAAAACGTCTAGAAATGATTGAAGCTACTGACTGAATGAAAGGAGCTGGCATCTCACTCTCTTTGAATCTTCTTTATCAAGTTAAGAGGAGCAGGAAAAAGCAAAAAATTTCAGAATTGCACCTTGCAATGCGGAGAAATTACTCTTTGTGCATTTACAATATTCATTGATTTTTGCCATTGAAAAACATGTTATTCATATACCAGAAATGTTTGAAGCTACTGACTGAATGAAAGGAGCTGGAACCTCACTCTCTTTGAATCTTCTTTATCATGCTAAGAGGAGCAGGAAAAAGCAAAAAATTTCAGAATTGCACCTTGCAATGCGGAGAAATTACTGTTTGTACATTTACAATATTCATTGATTTTTGCCATTGAAAAACGTCCAGAAATGATTGAAGCTACTGACTGAATGAAAGGAGCTGGCATCTCACTCACTTTGAATCTTCTTTATCATGCTAAGAGGAGCAGGAAAAAGCAAAAAATTTCAGAATTGCACCTTGCAATGCGGAGAAATTACTGTTTGTGCATTTACAAAATTCATTGATTTTTGCCATTGAAAAACATCATGTTATTCATTTACCAGAAATGATTGAAGCTACTGACTGAATGAAAGGAGCTGGCATCTCACTCTCTTTGAATCTTCTTTATCATGCTAAGAGGAGCAGGAAAAAGCAAAAAATTTCAGAATTGCACCTTGCAATGCGGAGAAATTACTGTTTGTGCATTTACAATATTCATTGATTTTTGCCATTGAAAAACGTCCAGAAATGATTGAAGCTACTGACTGAATGAAAGGAGCTGGCATCTCACTCTCTTTGAATCTTCTTTATCATGCTAAGAGGAGCGGGAAAAAGCAAAAAATTTCAGAATTGCACCTTGCAATGCGGAGAAATTACTGTTTGTGCATTTACAATATTCATTGATTTTTACCATTGAAAAACGTCCAGAAATGATTGAAGCTACTGACTGAATGAAAGTAGCTGGCATCTCACTCTCTTTGAATCTTCTTTATCATGCTAAGAGGAGCAGGAAAAAGCAAAAAATTTCAGACTTGCACCTTGCAATGCGGAGAAATTACTGTTTGTGCATTTACAATATTCATTGATTTTTGCCATTGAAAAACATCATGTTATTCATATACCAGAAATGTTTGAAGCTACTGACTGAATGAAAGGAGCTGGCATCTCACTCTCTTTGAATCTTCTTTATCATGCTAAGAGGAGCAGGAAAAAGCAAAAAATTTCAGAATTGCACCTTGCAATGCGGAGAAATTACTGTTTGTGCATTTACAATATTCATTGATTTTTGCCATTGAAAAACATCATGTTATTCATATACCAGAAATGTTTGAAGCTACTGACTGAATGAAAGGAGCTGGCATCTCACTCTCTTTGAATCTTCTTTATCATGCTAAGAGGAGCAGGAAAAAGCAAAAAATTTCAGAATTGCACCTTGCAATGCGGAGAAATTACTGTTTGTGCATTTACAATATTCATTGATTTTTGCCATTGAAAAACGTCCAGAAATGATTGAAGCTACTGACTGAATGAAAGGAGCTGGCATCTCACTCTCTTTGAATCTTCTTTATCATGCTAAGAGGAGCAGGAAAAAGCAAAAAATTTCAGAATTGCACCTTACAATGCGGAGAAATTACAGTTTGTGCATTTACAATATTCATTGATTTTTGCCATTGAAAAACGTCCAGAAATGATTGAAGCTACTGACTGAATGAAAGGAGCTGGCATCTCACTCTCTTTGAATCTTCTTTATCATGCTAAGAGGAGCAGGAAAAAGCAAAAAATTTCAGAATTGCACCTTACAATGCGGAGAAATTACAGTTTGTGCATTTACAATATTCATTGATTTTTGCCATTGAAAAACGTCCAGAAATGATTGAAGCTACTGACTGAATGAAAGGAGCTGGCATCTCACTCTCTTTGAATCTTCTTTATCATGCTAAGAGGAGCAGGAAAAAGCAAAAAATTTCAGAATTGCACCTTGCAATGCGGAGAAATTACTGTTTGTGCATTTACAATATTCATTGATTTTTGCCATTGAAAAACGTCCAGAAATGATTGAAGCTACTGACTGAATGAAAGGAGCTGGCATCTCACTCTCTTTGAATTTTCTTTATCATGCTAAGAGGAGCAGGAAAAAGCAAAAAATTTCAGATTTGCACCTTGCAATGCGGAGAAATTACTGTTTGTGCATTTACAATATTCATTGATTTTTGCCATTGAAAAACATGTTATTCATATACCAGAAATGTTTGAAGCTACTGACTGAATGAAAGGAGCTGGCACCTCACTCTCTTTGAATCTTCTTTATCATGCTAAGAGGAGCAGGATAAAGCAAAAAATTTCAGAATTGCACCTTGCAATGCGGAGAAATTACTGTTTGTGCATTTACAATATTCATTGATTTTTGCCATTGAAAAACGTCCAGAAATGATTGAAGCTACTGACTGAATGAAAGGAGCTGGCATCTCACTCTCTTTGAATCTTCTTTATCATGCTAAGAGGAGCTGGAAAAAGCAAAAAATTTCAGAATTGCACCTTGCAATGCGGAGAAATTACTGTTTGTGCATTTACAATATTCATTAATTTTTGCCATTGAAAAACATCATGTTATTCATATACCAGAAATGTTTGAAGCTACTGACTGAATGAAAGGAGCTGGCATCTCACTCTCTTTGAATCTTCTTTATCATGCTAAGAGGAGCAGGAAAAAGCAAAAAATTTCAGAATTGCACCTTGCAATGCGGAGAAATTACTGTTTGTGCATTTACAATATTCATTGATTTTTGCCATTGAAAAACGTCCAGAAATGATTGAAACTACTGACTGAATGAAAGGAGCTGGCATCTCACTCTCTTTGAATCTTCTTTATCATGCTAAGAGGAGCAGGAAAAAGCAAAAAATTTCAGAATTGCACCTTGCAATGCGGAGAAATTACAGTTTGTGCATTTACAATATTCATTGATTTTTGCCATTGAAAAACGTCCAGAAATGATTGAAGCTACTGACTGAATGAAAGGAGCTGGCATCTCACTCTCTTTGAATCTTCTTTATCATGCTAAGAGGAGCAGGAAAAAGCAAAAAATTTCAGAATTGCTCCTTGCAATGCGGAGAAATTACTGTTTGTGCATTTACAATATTCATTGATTTTTGCCATTGAAAAACATGTTATTCATATACCAGAAATGTTTGAAGCTACTGACTGAATGAAAGGAGCTGGCACCTCACTCTCTTTGAATCTTCTTTATCATGCTAAGAGGAGCAGGAAAAAGCAAAAAATTTCAGAATTGCACCTTGCAATGCGGAGAAATTACTGTTTGTGCATTTACAATATTCATTGATTTTTGCCATTGAAAAACGTCCAGAAATGATTGAAGCTACTGACTGAATGAAAGGAGCTGGCATCTCACTCTCTTTGAATCTTCTTTATCATGCTAAGAGGAGCAGGAAAAAGCAAAAAATTTCAGAATTGCACCTTGCAATGCGGAGAAATTACTGTTTGTGCATTTACAATATTCATTGATTTTTGCCATTGAAAAACATCATGTTATTCATATACCAGAAATGATTGAAGCTACTGACTGAATGAAAGGAGCTGGCATCTCACTCTCTTTGAATCTTCTTTATCATGCTAAGAGGAGCAGGAAAATGTAAAAAATTTCAGAATTGCACCTTGCAATGCGGAGAAATTACTGTTTGTGCATTTACAATATTCAATGATTTTTGCCATTGAAAAACGTCCAGAAATGATTGAAGCTACTGACTGAACGAAAGGAGCTGGCATCTCACTCTCTTTGAATCTTCTTTATCATGCTAAGAGGAGCAGGAAAAAGCAAAAAATTTCAGAATTGCACCTTGCAATGCGGAGAAATTACTGTTTGTGCATTTACAATATTCATTGATTTTTGCCATTGAAAAACATCATGTTATTCATATACCAGAAATGTTTGAAGCTACTGACTGAATGAAAGGAGCTGGCATCTCACTCTCTTTGAATCTTCTTTATCATGCTAAGAGGAGCAGGAAAAAGCAAAAAATTTCAGAATTGCACCTTGCAATGCGGAGAAATTTCTGTTTGTGCATTTACAATATTCATTGATTTTTGCCATTGAAAAACGTCCAGAAATGATTGAAGCTACTGACTGAATGAAAGGAGCTGGCATCTCACTCTCTTTGAATCTTCTTTATCATGCTAAGGGGAGCAGGAAAAAGCAAAAAATTTCAGAATTGCACCTTGCAATGCGGAGAAATTACTGTTTGTGCATTTACAATATTCATTGATTTTTGCCATTGAAAAACGTCCAGAAATGATTGAAGCTACTGACTGAATGAAAGGAGCTGGCATCTCACTCTCTTTGAATCTTCTTTATCATGCTAAGAGGAGCAGGAAAAAGCAAAAAATTTCAGAATTGCACCTTACAATGCGGAGAAATTACAGTTTGTGCATTTACAATATTCATTGATTTTTGCCATTGAAAAACGTCCAGAAATGATTGAAGCTACTGACTGAATGAAAGGAGCTGGCATCTCACTCTCTTTGAATCTTCTTTATCATGCTAAGAGGAGCAGGAAAAAGCAAAAAATTTCAGAATTGCACCTTGCAATGCGGAGAAATTACTGTTTGTGCATTTACAATATTCATTGATTTTTGCCATTGAAAAACGTCCAGAAATGATTGAAGCTACTGACTGAATGAAAGGAGCTGGCATCTCACTCTCTTTGAATCTTCTTAATCATGCTAAGAGGAGCAGGAAAAAGCAAAAAATTTCAGAATTGCACCTTGCAATGCGGAGAAATTACTGTTTGTGCATTTACAATATTCATTGATTTTTGCCATTGAAAAACATCATGTTATTCATATACCAGAAATGTTTGAAGCTACTGATTGAATGAAAGGAGCTGGCATCTCACTCTCTTTGAATCTTCTTTATCATGCTAAGAGGAGCAGGAAAAAGCAAAAAATTTCAGAATTGCACCTTGCAATGCGGAGAAATTACTGTTTGTGCATTTACAATATTCATTGATTTTTGCCATTGAAAAACGTCCAGAAATGATTGAAGCTACTGACTGAATGAAAAGAGCTGGCATCTCACTCTCTTTGAATCTTCTTTATCATGCTAAGAGGAGCAGGAAAAAGCAAAAAATTTCAGAATTGCACCTTGCAATGCGGAGAAATTACAGTTTGTGCATTTACAATATTCATTGATTTTTGCCATTGAAAAACGTCCAGAAATGATTGAAGCTACTGACTGAATGAAAGGAGCTGGCATCTCACTCTCTTTGAATCTTCTTTATCATGCTAACAGGAGCAGGAAAAAGCAAAAAATTTCAGAATTGCTCCTTGCAATGCGGAGAAATTACTGTTTCTGCATTTACAATATTCATTGATTTTTGCCATTGAAAAACATGTTATTCATATACCAGAAATGTTTGAAGCTACTGACTGAATGAAAGGAGCTGGCACCTCACTCTCTTTGAATCTTCTTTATCATGCTAAGAGGAGCAGGAAAAAGCAAAAATTTCAGAATTGCACCTTGCAATGCGGAGAAATTACTGTTTGTGCATTTACAATATTCATTGATTTTTGCCATTGAAAAACGTCCAGAAATGATTGAAGCTACTGACTGAATGAAAGGAGCTGGCATCTCACTCTCTTTGAATCTTCTTTATCATGCTAAGAGGAGCAGGAAAAAGCAAAAAATTTCAGAATTGCACCTTGCAATGCGGAGAAATTACTGTTTGTGCATTTACAATATTCATTGATTTTTGCCATTGAAAAACGTCCAGAAATGATTGAAGCTACTGACTGAATGAAAGGAGCTGGCATCTCACTCTCTTTGAATCTTCTTTATCATGCTAAGAGGAGCAGGAAAAAGCAAAAAATTTCAGAATTGCACCTTGCAATGAAGGGAAATAACTGTTTGTGCATTTACAATATTCATTGATTTTTGCCATTGAAAAACGTTATTCATATACCAGAAATGTTTGAAGCTACTGACTGAATGAAAGGAGCTGGCATCTCACTCTCTTTGAATCTTCTTTATCATGCTAAGAGGAGCAGGAATAAGCAAAAAATTTCAGAATTGCACCTTGCAATGCGGAAAAATTACTGTTTGTGCATTTACAATATTCATTGATTTTTGCCATTGAAAAACGTCCAGAAATGATTGAAGCTACTGACTGAATGAAAGGAGCTGGCATCTCACTCTCTTTGAATCTTCTTTATCATGCTAAGAGGAGCAGGAAAAAGCAAAAAATTTTTGAATTGCACCTTGCAATGCGGAGAAATTACTGTTTGTGCATTTACAATATTCATTGATTTTTGCCATTGAAAAACGTCCAGAAATGATTGAAGCTACTGACTGAATGAAAGGAGCTGGCATCTCACTCTCTTTGAATCTTCTTTATCATGCTAAGAGGAGCAGGAAAAAGCAAAAAATTTCAGAATTGCACCTTGCAATGCGGAGAAATTACTGTTTGTGCATTTACAATATTCATTGATTTTTGCCATTGAAAAACATCATGTTATTCATATACCAGAAATGTTTGAAGCTACTGATTGAATGAAAGGAGCTGGCATCTCACTCTCTTTGAATCTTCTTTATCATGCTAAGAGGAGCAGGAAAAAGCAAAAAATTTCAGAATTGCACCTTGCAATGCGGAGAAATTACTGTTTGTGCATTTACAATATTCATTGATTTTTGCCATTGAAAAACGTCCAGAAATGATTGAAGCTACTGACTGAATGAAAAGAGCTGGCATCTCACTCTCTTTGAATCTTCTTTATCATGCTAAGAGGAGCAGGAAAAAGCAAAAAATTTCAGAATTGCACCTTGCAATGCGGAGAAATTACAGTTTGTGCATTTACAATATTCATTGATTTTTGCCATTGAAAAACGTCCAGAAATGATTGAAGCTACTGACTGAATGAAAGGAGCTGGCATCTCACTCTCTTTGAATCTTCTTTATCATGCTAAGAGGAGCAGGAAAAAGCAAAAAATTTCAGAATTGCTCCTTGCAATGCGGAGAAATTACTGTTTGTGCATTTACAATATTCATTGATTTTTGCCATTGAAAAACATGTTATTCATATACCAGAAATGTTTGAAGCTACTGACTGAATGAAAGGAGCTGGCACCTCACTCTCTTTGAATCTTCTTTATCATGCTAAGAGGAGCAGGAAAAAGCAAAAATTTCAGAATTGCACCTTGCAATGCGGAGAAATTACTGTTTGTGCATTTACAATATTCATTGATTTTTGCCATTGAAAACCGTCCAGAAATGATTGAAGCTACTGACTGAATGAAAGGAGCTGGCATCTCACTCTCTTTGAATCTTCTTTATCATGCTAAGAGGAGCAGGAAAAAGCAAAAAATTTCAGAATTGCACCTTGCAATGCGGAGAAATTACTGTTTGTGCATTTACAATATTCATTGATTTTTGCCATTGAAAAACGTCCAGAAATGATTGAAGCTACTGACTGAATGAAAGGAGCTGGCATCTCACTCTCTTTGAATCTTCTTTATCATGCTAAGAGGAGCAGGAAAAAGCAAAAAATTTCAGAATTGCACCTTGCAATGCGGAGAAATTACTGTTTGTGCATTTACAATATTCATTGATTTTTGCCATTGAAAAACGTCCAGAAATGATTGAAGCTACTGACTGAATGAAAGGAGCTGGCATCTCACTCTCTTTGAATCTTCTTTATCATGCTAAGAGGAGCAGGAAAAAGCAAAAAATTTCAGAATTGCACCTTGCAATGCGGAGAAATAACTGTTTGTGCATTTACAATATTCATTGATTTTTGCCATTGAAAAACGTTATTCATATACCAGAAATGTTTGAAGCTACTGACTGAATGAAAGGAGCTGGCACCTCACTCTCTTTGAATCTTCTTTATCATGCTAAGAGGAGCAGGAATAAGCAAAAAATTTCAGAATTGCACCTTGCAATGCGGAAAAATTACTGTTTGTGCATTTACAATATTCATTGATTTTTGCCATTGAAAAACGTCCAGAAATGATTGAAGCTACTGACTGAATGAAAGGAGCTGGCATCTCACTCTCTTTGAATCTTCTTTATCATGCTAAGAGGAGCAGGAAAAAGCAAAAAATTTCAGAATTGCACCTTGCAATGCGGAGAAATTACTGTTTGTGCATTTACAATATTCATTGATTTTTGCCATTGAAAAACGTCCAGAAATGATTGAAGCTACTGACTGATTGAAAGGAGCTGGCATCTCACTCTCTTTGAATCTTCTTTATCATGCTAAGAGGAGCAGGAAAAAGCAAAAAATTTCAGAATTGCGCCTTGCAATGCGGAGAAATTACTGTTTGTGCATTTACAAAATTCATTGATTTTTGCCATTGAAAAACATCATGTTATTCATTTACCAGAAATGATTGAAGCTACTGACTGAATGTAAGGAGCTGGCATCTCACTCTCTTTGAATCTTCTTTATCATGCTAAGAGGAGCAGGAAAAAGCAAAAAATTTCAGAATTGCACCTTGCAATGCGGAGAAATTACTGTTTGTGCATTTACAATATTCGTTGATTTTTGCCATTGAAAAACGTCCAGAAATGATTGAAGCTACTGACTGAATGAAAGGAGCTGGCATCTCACTCTCTTTGAATCTTCTTTATCATGCTAAGAGGAGCAGGAAAAAGCAAAAAATTTCAGAATTGCACCTTGCAATGCGGAGAAATTACTGTTTGTGCATTTACAATATTCATTGATTTTTGCCATTGAAAAACATCATGTTATTCATATACCAGAAATGATTGAAGCTACTGACTGAATGAAAGGAGCTGGCATCTCACTCTCTTTGAATCTTCTTTATCATGCTAAGAGGAGCAGGAAAAAGTAAAAAATTTCAGAATTGCACCTTGCAATGCGGAGAAATTACTGTTTGTGCATTTACAATATTCAATGATTTTTGCCATTGAAAAACGTCCAGAAATGATTGAAGCTACTGACTGAACGAAAGGAGCTGGCGTCTCACTCTCTTTGAATATTCTTTATCATGCTAAGAGGAGCAGGAAAAAGCAAAAAAATTCAGAATTGCACCTTGCAATGCGGAGAAATTACTGTTTGTGCATTTACAATATTCATTGATTTTTGCCATTGAAAAACATCATGTTATTCATATACCAGAAATGTTTGAAGCTACTGACTGAATGAAAGGAGCTGGCATCTCACTCTCTTTGAATCTTTTTTATCATGCTAAGAGGAGCAGGAAAAAGCAAAAAATTTCAGAATTGCACCTTGCAATGCGGAGAAATTACTGTTTGTGCATTTACAATATTCATTGATTTTTGCCATTGAAAAACGTCCAGAAATGATTGAAGCTACTGACTGAATGAAAGGAGCTGGCATCTCACTCTCTTTGAATCTTCTTTATCATGCTAAGAGGAGCAGGAAAAAGCAAAAAATTTCAGAATTGCACCTTGCAATGCGGAGAAATTACTGTTTGTGCATTTACAATATTCATTGATTTTTGCCATTGAAAAACGTCCAGAAATGATTGAAGCTACTGACTGAATGAAAGGAGCTGGCATCTCACTCTCTTTGAATCTTCTTTATCATGCTAAGAGGAGCAGGAAAAAGCAAAAAATTTCAGAATTGCACCTTGCAATGCGGAGAAAGTACTGTTTGTGCATTTACAATATTCATTGATTTTTGCCTTTGAAAAACATCATGTTATTCATATACCAGAAATGATTGAAGCTACTGACTGAATGAAAGGAGCTGGCATCTCACTCTCTTTGAATCTTCTTTATCATGCTAAGAGGAGCAGGAAAAAGCAAAAAATTTCAGAATTGCACCTTGCAATGCGGAGAAATTACTGTTTGTGCATTTACAATATTCATTGATTTTTGCAATTGAAAAACGTCCAGAAATGATTGAAGCTACTGACTGAATGAAAGGAGCTGGCTTCTCACTCTCTTTGAATCTTCTTTATCATGCTAAGAGGAGCAGGAAAAAGCAAAAAATTTCAGAATTGCACCTTGCAATGCGGAGAAATTACTGTTTGTGCATTTACAATATTCATTGATTTTTGCCATTGAAAAACGTCCAGAAATGATTGAAGCTACTGACTGAATGAAAGGAGCTGGCATCTCACTCTCTTTGAATCTTGTTTATCATGCTAAGAGGAGCAGGAAAAAGCAAAAAATTTCAGAATTGCACCTTGCAATGCGGAGAAATTACTGTTTGTGCATTTAGAATATTCATTGATTTTTGCCATTGAAAAACGTCCAGAAATGATTGAAGCTACTGACTGAATGAAAGGAGCTGGCATCTCACTCTCTTTGAATCTTCTTTATCATGCTAAGAGGAGCAGGAAAAAGCAAAAAATCTCAGAATTGCACCTTGCAATGCGGAGAAATTACTGTTTGTGCATTTACAATATTCATTGATTTTTGCCATTGAAAAACATCATGTTATTCATATACCAGAAATGATTGAAGCTACTGACTGAATGAAAGGAGCTGGCATCTCACTCTCTTTGAATCTTCTTTATCATGCTAAGAGGAGCAGGAAAAAGTAAAAAATTTCAGAATTGCACCTTGCAATGCGGAGAAATTACTGTTTGTGCATTTACAATATTCAATGATTTTTGCCATTGAAAAACGTCCAGAAATGATTGAAGCTACTGACTGAATGAAAGGAGCTGGCATCTCACTCTCTTTGAATCTTCTTTATCATGCTAAGAGGAGCAGGATAAAGCAAAAAATTTCAGAATTGCACCTTGCAATGCGGAGAAATTACTGTTTGTGCATTTACAATATTCATTGATTTTTGCCATTGAAAAACATCATGTTATTCATATACCAGAAATGTTTGAAGCTACTGACTGAATGAAAGGAGCTGGCATCTCACTCTCCTTGAATCTTCTTTATCATGCTAAGAGGAGCAGGAAAAAGCAAAAAATTTCAGAATTGCACCTTGCAATGCGGAGAAATTACTGTTTGTGCATTTACAATATTCATTGATTTTTGCCATTGAAAAACATCATGTTATTCATATACCAGAAATGTTTGAAGCTACTGACTGAATGAAAGGAGCTGGCATCTCACTCTCTTTGAATCTTCTTTATCATGCTAAGAGGAGCAGGAAAAAGCAAAAAATTTCAGAATTGCACCTTGCAATGCGGAGAAATTACTGTTTGTGCATTTACAATATTCATTGATTTTTGCCATTGAAAAACATCACGTTATTCATATACCAGAAATGATTGAAGCTACTGACTGAATGAAAGGAGCTGGCATCTCACTCTCTTTGAATCTTCTTTATCATGCTAAGAGGAGCAGGAAAAAGCAAAAAATTTCAGAGTTGCACCTTGCAATGCGGAGAAATTACTGTTTGTGCATTTACAATATTCAATGATTTTTGCCATTGAAAAACGTCCAGAAATGATTGAAGCTACTGACTGAATGAAAGGAGCTGGCATCTCACTCTCTTTGAATCTTCTTTATCATGCTAAGAGGAGCAGGATAAAGCAAAAAATTTCAGAATTGCACCTTGCAATGCGGAGAAATTACTGTTTGTGCATTTACAATATTCATTGATTTTTGCCATTGAAAAACATCATGTTATTCATATACCAGAAATGTTTGAAGCTACTGACTGAATGAAAGGAGCTGGCATCTCACTCTCCTTGAATCTTCTTTATCATGCTAAGAGGAGCAGGAAAAAGCAAAAAATTTCAGAATTGCACCTTGCAATGCGGAGAAATTACTGTTTGTGCATTTACAATATTCATTGATTTTTGCCATTGAAAAACATCATGTTATTCATATACCAGAAATGTTTGAAGCTACTGACTGAATGAAAGGAGCTGGCATCTCACTCTCTTTGAATCTTCTTTATCATGCTAAGAGGAGCAGGAAAAAGCAAAAAATTTCAGAATTGCACCTTGCAATGCGGAGAAATTACTGTTTGTGCATTTACAATATTCATTGATTTTTGCCATTGAAAAACATCACGTTATTCATATACCAGAAATGATTGAAGCTACTGACTGAATGAAAGGAGCTGGCATCTCACTCTCTTTGAATCTTCTTTATCATGCTAAGAGGAGCAGGAAAAAGCAAAAAATTTCAGAGTTGCACCTTGCAATGCGGAGAAATTACTGTTTGTGCATTTACAATATTCATTGATTTTTGCAATTGAAAAACGTCCAGAAATGATTGAAGCTACTGACTGAATGAAAGGAGCTGGCATCTCACTCTCTTTGAATCTTCTTTATCATGCTAAGAGGAGCAGGAAAAAGCAAAAAATTTCAGAATTGCACCTTGCAATGCGGAGAAATTACTGTTTGTGCATTTACAATATTCATTGATTTTTGCCATTGAAAAACATCATGTTATTCATATACCAGGAATGTTTGAAGCTACTGACTGAATGAAAGGAGCTGGCATCTCACTCTCTTTGAATCTTCTTTATCATGCTAAGAGGAGCAGGAAAAAGCAAAAAATTTCAGAATTGCACCTTGCAATGCGGAGAAATTACTGTTTGTGCATTTACAATATTCATTGATTTTTGCCATTGAAAAACGTCCAGAAATGATTGAAGCTACTGACTGAATGAAAGGAGCTGGCATCTCACTCTCTTTTAATCTTGTTTATCATGCTAAGAGGAGCAGGAAAAAGCAAAAAATTTCAGAATTGCACCTTGCAATGCGGAGAAATTACTGTTTGTGCATTTACAATATTCATTGATTTTTGCCATTGAAAAACGTCCAGAAATGATTGAAGCTACTGACTGAATGAAAGGAGCTGGCATCTCACTCTCTTTGAATCTTCTTTATCATGCTAAGAGGAGCAGGAAAAAGCAAAAAATTTCAGAATTGCACCTTGCAATGCGGAGAAATTACTGTTTGTGCATTTACAATATTCATTGATTTTTGCCATTGAAAAACATCATGTTATTCATATACCAGAAATGATTGAAGCTACTGACTGAATGAAAGGAGCTGGCATCTCACTCTCTTTGAATCTTCTTTATCATGCTAAGAGGAGCAGGAAAAAGCAAAAAATTTCAGAATTGCACCTTGCAATGCGGAGAAATTACTGTTTGTGCATTTACAATATTCATTGATTTTTGCCATTGAAAAACATCATGTTATTCATATACCAGAAATGATTGAAGCTACTGACTGAATGAAAGGAGCTGGCATCTCACTCTCTTTGAATCTTCTTTATCATGCTAAGAGGAGCAGGAAAAAGTAAAAAATTTCAGAATTGCACCTTGCAATGCGGAGAAATTACTGTTTGTGCATTTACAATATTCAATGATTTTTGCCTTTGAAAAACGTCCAGAAATGATTGAAGCTACTGACTGAACGAAAGGAGCTGGCATCTCACTCTCTTTGAATCTTCTTTATCATGCTAAGAGGAGCAGGAAAAAGCAAAAAATTTCAGAATTGCACCTTGCAATGCGGAGAAATTACTGTTTGTGCATTTACAATATTCATTGATTTTTGCCATTGAAAAACATCATGTTATTCATATACCAGAAATGATTGATGCTACTGACTGAATGAAAGGAGCTGGCATCTCACTCTCTTTGAATCTTCTTTATCATGCTAAGAGGAGCAGGAAAAAGCAAAAAATTTCAGAATTGCACCTTGCAATGCGGAGAAATTACTGTTTGTGCATTTACAATATTCATTGATTTTTGCCATTGAAAAACATCATGTTATTCATATACCAGAAATGTTTGAAGCTACTGACTGAATGAAAGGAGCTGGCATCTCACTCTCTTTGAATCTTCTTTATCATGCTAAGAGGAGCAGGAAAAAGCAAAAAATTTCAGAATTGCACCTTGCAATGCGGAGAAATTACTGTTTGTGCATTTACAATATTCATTGATTTTTGCAATTGAAAAACGTCCAGAAATGATTGAAGCTACTGACTGAATGAAAGGAGCTGGCATCTCACTCTCTTTGAATCTTCTTTATCATGCTAAGAGGAGCAGGAAAAAGCAAAAAATTTCAGAATTGCACCTTGCAATGCGGAGAAATTACTGTTTGTGCATTTACAATATTCATTGATTTTTGCCATTGAAAAACATTATGTTATTCATATACCAGGAATGTTTGAAGCTACTGACTGAATGAAAGGAGCTGGCATCTCACTCTCTTTGAATCTTCTTTATCATGCTAAGAGGAGCAGGAAAAAGTAAAAAATTTCAGAATTGCACCTTGCAATGCGGAGAAATTACTGTTTGTGCATTTACAATATTCATTGATTTTTGCCATTGAAAAACGTCCAGAAATGATTGAAGCTACTGACTGAATGAAAGGAGCTGGCATCTCACTCTCTTTGAATCTTGTTTATCATGCTAAGAGGAGCAGGAAAAAGCAAAAAATTTCAGAATTGCACCTTGCAATGCGAAGAAATTACTGTTTGTGCATTTACAATATTCATTGATGTTTGCCATTGAAAAACGTCCAGAAATGATTGAAGCTACTGACTGAATGAAAGGAGCTGGCATCTCACTTTCTTTGAATCTTCTTTATTATGCTAAGAGGAGCAGGAAAAAGCAAAAAATTTCAGAATTGCACCTTGCAATGCGGAGAAATTACTGTTTGTGCATTTACAATATTCATTGATTTTTGCCATTGAAAAACATCATGTTATTCATATACCAGAAATGATTGAAGCTACTGACTGAATGAAAGGAGCTGGCATCTCACTCTCTTTGAATCTTCTTTATCATGCTAAGAGGAGCAGGAAAAAGTAAAAAATTTCAGAATTGCACCTTGCAATGCGGAGAAATTACTGTTTGTGCATTTACAATATTCAATGATTTTTGCCATTGAAAAACGTCCAGAAATGATTGAAGCTACTGACTGAATGAAAGGAGCTGGCATCTCACTCTCTGTGAATCTTCTTTATCATGCTAAGAGGAGCAGGAAAAAGCAAAAAACTTCAGAATTGCACCTTGCAATGCGGAGAAATTACTGTTTGTGCATTTACAATATTCATTGATTTTTGCCATTGAAAAACATCATGTTATTCATATACCAGAAATGATTGAAGCTACTGACTGAATGAAAGGAGCTGGCATCTCACTCTCTTTGAATCTTCTTTATCATGCTAAGAGGAGCAGGAAAAAGTAAAAAATTTCAGAATTGCACCTTGCAATGCGGAGAAATTACTGTTTGTGCATTTACAATATTCAATGATTTTTGCCTTTGAAAAACGTCCAGAAATGATTGAAGCTACTGACTGAACGAAAGGAGCTGGCATCTCACTCTCTTTGAATCTTCTTTATCATGCTAAGAGGAGCAGGAAAAAGCAAAAAATTTCAGAATTGCACCTTGCAATGCGGAGAAATTACTGTTTGTGCATTTACAATATTCATTGATTTTTGCCATTGAAAAACATCATGTTATTCATATACCAGAAATGTTTGAAGCTACTGACTGAATGAAAGGAGCTGGCATCTCACTCTCTTTGAATCTTCTTTATCATGCTAAGAGGAGCAGGAAAAAGTAAAAAATTTCAGAATTGCACCTTGCAATGCGGAGAAATTACTGTTTGTGCATTTACAATATTCATTGATTTTTGCCATTGAAAAACGTCCAGAAATGATTGAAGCTACTGACTGAATGAAAGGAGCTGGCATCTCACTCTCTTTGAATCTTGTTTATCATGCTAAGAGGAGCAGGAAAAAGCAAAAAATTTCAGAATTGCACCTTGCAATGCGAAGAAATTACTGTTTGTGCATTTACAATATTCATTGATGTTTGCCATTGAAAAACGTCCAGAAATGATTGAAGCTACTGACTGAATGAAAGGAGCTGGCATCTCACTTTCTTTGAATCTTCTTTATTATGCTAAGAGGAGCAGGAAAAAGCAAAAAATTTCAGAATTGCACCTTGCAATGCGGAGAAATTACTGTTTGTGCATTTACAATATTCATTGATTTTTGCCATTGAAAAACATCATGTTATTCATATACCAGAAATGATTGAAGCTACTGACTGAATGAAAGGAGCTGGCATCTCACTCTCTTTGAATCTTCTTTATCATGCTAAGAGGAGCAGGAAAAAGTAAAAAATTTCAGAATTGCACCTTGCAATGCGGAGAAATTACTGTTTGTGCATTTACAATATTCAATGATTTTTGCCATTGAAAAACGTCCAGAAATGATTGAAGCTACTGACTGAATGAAAGGAGCTGGCATCTCACTCTCTGTGAATCTTCTTTATCATGCTAAGAGGAGCAGGAAAAAGCAAAAAACTTCAGAATTGCACCTTGCAATGCGGAGAAATTACTGTTTGTGCATTTACAATATTCATTGATTTTTGCCATTGAAAAACATCATGTTATTCATATACCAGAAATGATTGAAGCTACTGACTGAATGAAAGGAGCTGGCATCTCACTCTCTTTGAATCTTCTTTATCATGCTAAGAGGAGCAGGAAAAAGTAAAAAATTTCAGAATTGCACCTTGCAATGCGGAGAAATTACTGTTTGTGCATTTACAATATTCAATGATTTTTGCCTTTGAAAAACGTCCAGAAATGATTGAAGCTACTGACTGAACGAAAGGAGCTGGCATCTCACTCTCTTTGAATCTTCTTTATCATGCTAAGAGGAGCAGGAAAAAGCAAAAAATTTCAGAATTGCACCTTGCAATGCGGAGAAATTACTGTTTGTGCATTTACAATATTCATTGATTTTTGCCATTGAAAAACATCATGTTATTCATATACCAGAAATGTTTGAAGCTACTGACTGAATGAAAGGAGCTGGCATCTCACTCTCTTTGAATCTTCTTTATCATGCTAAGAGGAGCAGGAAAAAGCAAAAAATTTCAGAATTGCACCTTGCAATGCGGAGAAATTACTGTTTGTGCATTTACAATATTCATTGATTTTTGCCATTGAAAAACGTCCAGAAATGATTGAAGCTACTGACTGAATGAAAGCAGCTGGCATCTCACTCTGAATTTTCTTTATCATGCTAAGAGGAGCAGGAAAAAGCAAAAAATTTCAGAATTGCACCTTGCAATGCGGAGAAATTACTGTTTGTGCATTTACAATATTCATTGATTTTTGCCATTGAAAAACGTCCAGAAATGATTGAAGCTACTGACTGAATGAAAGGAGCTGGCATCTCACTCTCTTTGAATCGTCTTTATCATGCTAAGAGGAGCAGGAAAAAGCAAAAAATTTCAGAATTGCACCTTGCAATGCGGAGAAATTACTGTTTGTGCATTTACAATATTCATTGATTTTTGCCATTGAAAAACATCATGTTATTCATATACCAGAAATGTTTGAAGCTACTGACTGAATGAAAGGAGCTGGCGTCTCACTCTCTTTGAATCTTCTTTATCATGCTAAGAGGAGCAGGAAAAAGCAAAAAATTTCAGAATTGCACCTTGCAATGCGGAGAAATTACTGTTTGTGCATTTACAATATTCATTGATTTTTGCCATTGAAAAACATCATGTTATTCATATACCAGAAATGTTTGAAGCTGCTGACTGAATGAAAGGAGCTGGCATCTCACTCTCTTTGAATCTTCTTTATCATGCTTGGATTAGCAGGAAAAAGCAAAAAATTTCAGAATTGCACCTTGCAATGTGGAGATATTACTGTTTGTGCATTTACAATATTCATTGATTTTTGCCATTGAAAAACATGTTTTTCATATACCAGAAATGTTTGAAGCTACTGACTGAATGAAAGGAGCTGGCATCTCACTCTCTTTGAATCTTCTTTATCATGCTAGGATTAACAGGAAAAAGCAAAAAATTTCAGAATTGCACCTTGCAATGTGGAGATATTACTGTTTGTGCATTTACAATATTCATTGATTTTTGCCATTGAAAAACGTCCAGAAATGATTGAAGCTACTGACTGAATGAAAGCAGCTGGCATCTCACTGAATTTTCTTTATCATGCTAAGAGGAGCAGGAAAAAGCAAAAAATTTCAGAATTGCACCTTGCAATGCGGAGAAATTACTGTTTGTGCATTTACAATATTCATTGATTTTTGCCATTGAAAAACGTCCAGAAATGATTGAAGCTACTGACTGAATGAAAGGAGCTGGCATCTCACTCTCTTTGAATCGTCTTTATCATGCTAAGAGGAGCAGGAAAAAGCAAAAAATTTCAGAATTGCACATTGCAATGCGGAGAAATTACTGTTTGTGCATTTACAATATTCATTGATTTTTGCCATTGAAAAACATCATGTTATTCATATACCAGAAATGTTTGAAGCTACTGACTGAATGAAAGGAGCTGGCATCTCACTCTCTTTGAATCTTCTTTATCATGCTAAGAGGAGCAGGAAAAAGCAAAAAATTTCAGAATTGCACCTTGCAATGCGGAGAAATTACTGTTTGTGCATTTACAATATTCATTGATTTTTGCCATTGAAAAACATCATGTTATTCATATACCAGAAATGTTTGAAGCTACTGACTGAATGAAAGGAGCTGGCATCTCACTCTCTTTGAATCTTCTTTATCATGCTAAGAGGAGCAGGAAAAAGTAAAAAATTTCAGAATTGCACCTTGCAATGCGGAGAAATTACTGTTTGTGCATTTACAATATTCATTGATTTTTGCCATTGAAAAACGTCCAGAAATGATTGAAGCTACTGACTGAATGAAAGGAGCTGGCATCTCACTCTCTTTGAATCTTGTTTATCATGCTAAGAGGAGCAGGAAAAAGCAAAAAATTTCAGAATTGCACCTTGCAATGCGAAGAAATTACTGTTTGTGCATTTACAATATTCATTGATGTTTGCCATTGAAAAATGTCCAGAAATGATTGAAGCTACTGACTGAATGAAAGGAGCTGGCATCTCACTTTCTTTGAATCTTCTTTATTATGCTAAGAGGAGCAGGAAAAAGCAAAAAATTTCAGAATTGCACCTTGCAATGCGGAGAAATTACTGTTTGTGCATTTACAATATTCATTGATTTTTGCCATTGAAAAACATCATGTTATTCATATACCAGAAATGATTGAAGCTACTGACTGAATGAAAGGAGCTGGCATCTCACTCTCTTTGAATCTTCTTTATCATGCTAAGAGGAGCAGGAAAAAGTAAAAAATTTCAGAATTGCACCTTGCAATGCGGAGAAATTACTGTTTGTGCATTTACAATATTCAATGATTTTTGCCATTGAAAAACGTCCAGAAATGATTGAAGCTACTGACTGAATGAAAGGAGCTGGCATCTCACTCTCTGTGAATCTTCTTTATCATGCTAAGAGGAGCAGGAAAAAGCAAAAAACTTCAGAATTGCACCTTGCAATGCGGAGAAATTACTGTTTGTGCATTTACAATATTCATTGATTTTTGCCATTGAAAAACATCATGTTATTCATATACCAGAAATGATTGAAGCTACTGACTGAATGAAAGGAGCTGGCATCTCACTCTCTTTGAATCTTCTTTATCATGCTAAGAGGAGCAGGAAAAAGTAAAAAATTTCAGAATTGCACCTTGCAATGCGGAGAAATTACTGTTTGTGCATTTACAATATTCAATGATTTTTGCCTTTGAAAAACGTCCAGAAATGATTGAAGCTACTGACTGAACGAAAGGAGCTGGCATCTCACTCTCTTTGAATCTTCTTTATCATGCTAAGAGGAGCAGGAAAAAGCAAAAAATTTCAGAATTGCACCTTGCAATGCGGAGAAATTACTGTTTGTGCATTTACAATATTCATTGATTTTTGCCATTGAAAAACATCATGTTATTCATATACCAGAAATGTTTGAAGCTACTGACTGAATGAAAGGAGCTGGCATCTCACTCTCTTTGAATCTTCTTTATCATGCTAAGAGGAGCAGGAAAAAGCAAAAAATTTCAGAATTGCACCTTGCAATGCGGAGAAATTACTGTTTGTGCATTTACAATATTCATTGATTTTTGCCATTGAAAAACGTCCAGAAATGATTGAAGCTACTGACTGAATGAAAGCAGCTGGCATCTCACTCTGAATTTTCTTTATCATGCTAAGAGGAGCAGGAAAAAGCAAAAAATTTCAGAATTGCACCTTGCAATGCGGAGAAATTACTGTTTGTGCATTTACAATATTCATTGATTTTTGCCATTGAAAAACGTCCAGAAATGATTGAAGCTACTGACTGAATGAAAGGAGCTGGCATCTCACTCTCTTTGAATCGTCTTTATCATGCTAAGAGGAGCAGGAAAAAGCAAAAAATTTCAGAATTGCACCTTGCAATGCGGAGAAATTACTGTTTGTGCATTTACAATATTCATTGATTTTTGCCATTGAAAAACATCATGTTATTCATATACCAGAAATGTTTGAAGCTACTGACTGAATGAAAGGAGCTGGCATCTCACTCTCTTTGAATCTTCTTTATCATGCTAAGAGGAGCAGGAAAAAGCAAAAAATTTCAGAATTGCACCTTGCAATGCGGAGAAATTACTGTTTGTGCATTTACAATATTCATTGATTTTTGCCATTGAAAAACATCATGTTATTCATATACCAGAAATGTTTGAAGCTGCTGACTGAATGAAAGGAGCTGGCATCTCACTCTCTTTGAATCTTCTTTATCATGCTTGGATTAGCAGGAAAAAGCAAAAAATTTCAGAATTGCACCTTGCAATGTGGAGATATTACTGTTTGTGCATTTACAATATTCATTGATTTTTGCCATTGAAAAACATGTTTTTCATATACCAGAAATGTTTGAAGCTACTGACTGAATGAAAGGAGCTGGCATCTCACTCTCTTTGAATCTTCTTTATCATGCTAGGATTAACAGGAAAAAGCAAAAAATTTCAGAATTGCACCTTGCAATGTGGAGATATTACTGTTTGTGCATTTACAATATTCATTGATTTTTGCCATTGAAAAACGTCCAGAAATGATTGAAGCTACTGACTGAATGAAAGCAGCTGGCATCTCACTGAATTTTCTTTATCATGCTAAGAGGAGCAGGAAAAAGCAAAAAATTTCAGAATTGCACCTTGCAATGCGGAGAAATTACTGTTTGTGCATTTACAATATTCATTGATTTTTGCCATTGAAAAACGTCCAGAAATGATTGAAGCTACTGACTGAATGAAAGGAGCTGGCATCTCACTCTCTTTGAATCGTCTTTATCATGCTAAGAGGAGCAGGAAAAAGCAAAAAATTTCAGAATTGCACATTGCAATGCGGAGAAATTACTGTTTGTGCATTTACAATATTCATTGATTTTTGCCATTGAAAAACATCATGTTATTCATATACCAGAAATGTTTGAAGCTACTGACTGAATGAAAGGAGCTGGCATCTCACTCTCTTTGAATCTTCTTTATCATGCTAAGAGGAGCAGGAAAAAGCAAAAAATTTCAGAATTGCACCTTGCAATGCGGAGAAATTACTGTTTGTGCATTTACAATATTCATTGATTTTTGCCATTGAAAAACATCATGTTATTCATATACCAGAAATGTTTGAAGCTACTGACTGAATGAAAGGAGCTGGCATCTCACTCTCTTTGAATCTTCTTTATCATGCTTGGATTAGCAGGAAAAAGCAAAAAATTTCAGAATTGCACCTTGCAATGTGGAGATATTACTGTTTGTGCATTTACAATATTCATTGATTTTTGCCATTGAAAAACATGTTTTTCATATACCAGAAATGTTTGAAGCTACTGACTGAATGAAAGGAGCTGGCATCTCACTCTCTTTGAATCTTCTTTATCATGCTAGGATTAGCAGGAAAAAGCAAAAAATTTCAGAATTGCACCTTGCAATGTGGAGATATTACTGTTTGTGCATTTACAATATTCATTGATTTTTGCCATTGAAAAACATGTTTTTCATATACCAGAAATGTTTGAAGCTACTGACTGAATGAAAGGAGCTGGCATCTCACTCTCTTTGAATCTTCTTTATCATGCTAGGATTAACAGGAAAAAGCAAAAAATTTCAGAATTGCACCTTGCAATGTGGAGATATTACTGTTTGTGCATTTACAATATTCATTGATTTTTGCCATTGAAAAACGTCCAGAAATGTTTGAAGCTACTGACTGAATGAAAGGAGCTGGCATCTCACTCTCTTTGAATCTTCTTTATCATGCTAGGATTAGCAGGAAAAAGCAAAAAATTTCAGAATTGCACCTTGCAATGTGGAGATATTGCTGTTTGTGCATTTACAATATTCATTGATTTTTGCCATTGAAAAACATGTTTTTCATATACAAGAAATGTTTGAAGCTACTGACTGAATGAAAGGAGCTGGCATCTCACTCTCTTTGAATCTTCTTTATCATGCTAGGATTAGCAGGAAAAAGCAAAAAATTTCAGAATTGCACCTTGCAATGTGGAGATATTACTGTTTGTGCATTTACAATATTCATTGATTTTTGCCATTGAAAAACGTCCAGAAATGTTTGAAGCTACTGACTGAATGAAAGGAGCTGGCATCTCACTCTCTTTGAATCTTCTTTATCATGCTAGGATTAGCAGGAAAAAGCAAAAAATTTCAGAATTGCACCTTGCAATGTGGAGATATTACTGTTTGTGCATTTACAATATTCATTGATTTTTGCCATTGAAAAACATGTTTTTCATATACCAGAAATGTTTGAAGCTACTGACGGAATGAAAGGAGCTGGCATCTCACTCTCTTTGAATCTTCTTTATCATGCTAGGATTAGCAGGAAAAAGCAAAAAATTTCAGAATTGCACCTTGCAATGTGGAGATATTACTGTTTGTGCATTTACAATATTCATTGATTTTTGCCATTGAAAAACATGTTTTTCATATACCAGAAATGTTTGAAGCTACTGACTGAATGAAAGGAGCTGGCATCTCACTGTCTTTGAATCTTCTTTATCATGCTAGGATTAACAGGAAAAAGCAAAAAATTTCAGAATTGCACCTTGCAATGTGGAGATATTACTGTTTGTGCATTTACAATATTCATTGATTTTGCCATTGAAAAACGTCCAGAAATGTTTGAAGCTACTGACTGAATGAAAGGAGCTGGCATCTCACTCTCTTTAAATCTTCTTTATCATGCTAGGATTAGCAGGAAAAAGCAAAAAAATTTCAGAATTGCACCTTGCAATGTGGAGATATTACTGTTTGTGCATTTACAATATTCATTGATTTTTGCCATTGAAAAACATGTTTTTCATATACCAGAAATGTTTGAAGCTACTGACTGAATGAAAGGAGCTGGCATCTCACTCTCTTTGAATCTTCTTTATCATGCTAGGATAAGCAGGAAAAAGCAAAAAATTTCAGAATTGCACCTTGCAATGTGGAGATATTACTGTTTGTGCATTTACAATATTCATTGATTTTTGCCATTGAAAAACATGTTTTTCATATACCAGAAATGTTTGAAGCTACTGACTTGAATGAAAGGAGCTGGCATCTCACTCTCTTTGAATCTTCTTTATCATGCTAGGATTAACAGGAAAAAGCAAAAAATTTCAGAATTGCACCTTGCAATGTGGAGATATTACTGTTTGTGCATTTACAATATTCATTGATTTTTGCCATTGAAAAACGTCCAGAAATGTTTGAAGCTACTGACTGAATGAAAGGAGCTGGTATCTCACTCTCTTTGAATCTTCTTTATCATGCTAGGATTAGCAGGAAAAAGCAAAAAATTTCAGAATTGCACCTTGCAATGTGGAGATATTACTGTTTGTGCATTTACAATATTCATTGATTTTTGCCATTGAAAAACATGTTTTTCATATACAAGAAATGTTTGAAGCTACTGACTGAATGAAAGGAGCTGGCATCTCACTCTCTTTGAATCTTCTTTATCATGCTAGGATTAGCAGGAAAAAGCAAAAAATTTCAGAATTGCACCTTGCAATGTGGAGATATTACTGTTTGTGCATTTACAATATTCATTGATTTTTGCCATTGAAAAACGTCCAGAGATGTTTGAAGCTACTGACTGAATGAAATTAGCTGGCATCTCACTCTCTTTGAATCTTCTTTATCATGCTAGGATTAGCAGGAAAAAGCAAAAAATTTCAGAATTGCACCTTGCAATGTGGAGATATTACTGTTTGTGCATTTACAATATTCATTGATTTTGCCATTGAAAAACGTCCAGAAATGTTTGAAGCTACTGACTGAATGAAAGGAGCTGGCATCTCACTCTCTTTGAATCTTCTTTATCATGCTAGGATTAGCAGGAAAAAGCAAAAAATTTCAGAATTGCACCTTGCAATGTGGAGATATTACTGTTTGTGCATTTACAATATTCATTGATTTTTGCCATTGAAAAACATGTTTTTCATATACCAGAAATGCTTGAAGCTACTGACGGAATGAAAGGAGCTGGCATCTCACTCTCTTTGAATCTTCTTTATCATGCTAGGATTAGCAGGAAAAAGCAAAAAATTTCAGAATTGCACCTTGCAATGTGGAGATATTACTGTTTGTGCATTTACAATATTCATTGATTTTTGCCATTGAAAAACATGTTTTTCATATACCAGAAATGTTTGAAGCTACTGACTGAATGAAAGGAGCTGGCATCTCACTGTCTTTGAATCTTCTTTATCATGCTAGGATTAACAGGAAAAAGCAAAAAAATTCAGAATTGCACCCTGCAATGTGGAGATATTACTGTTTGTGCATTTACAATATTCATTGATTTTGCCATTGAAAAACGTCCAGAAATGTTTGAAGCTACTGACTGAATGAAAGGAGCTGGCATCTCACTCTCTTTGAATCTTCTTTATCATGCTAGGATAAGCAGGAAAAAGCAAAAAATTTCAGAATTGCACCTTGCAATGTGGAGATATTACTGTTTGTGCATTTACAATATTCATTGATTTTTGCCATTGAAAAACATGTTTTTCATATACCAGAAATGTTTGAAGCTACTGACGGAATGAAAGGAGCTGGCATCTCAATCTCTTTGAATCTTCTTTATCATGCTAGGATTAGCAGGAAAAAGCAAAAAATTTCAGAATTGCACCTTGCAATGTGGAGATATTACTGTTTGTGCATTTACAATATTCATTGATTTTTGCCATTGAAAAACATGTTTTTCATATACCAGAAATGTTTGAAGCTACTGACTGAATGAAAGGAGCTGGCATCTCACTGTCTTTGAATCTTCTTTATCATGCTAGGATTAACAGGAAAAAGCAAAAAATTTCAGAATTGCACCTTGCAATGTGGAGATATTACTGTTTGTGCATTTACAATATTCATTGATTTTGCCATTGAAAAACGTCCAGAAATGTTTGAAGCTACTGACTGAATGAAAGGAGCTGGCATCTCACTCTCTTTGAATCTTCTTTATCATGCTAGGATTAGCAGGAAAAAGCAAAAAAATTTCAGAATTGCACCCTGCAATGTGGAGATATTACTGTTTGTGCATTTACAATATTCATTGATTTTTGCCATTGAAAAACATGTTTTTCATATACCAGAAATGTTTGAAGCTACTGACTGAATGAAAGGAGCTGGCATCTCACTCTCTTTGAATCTTCTTTATCATGCTAGGATAAGCAGGAAAAAGCAAAAAATTTCAGAATTGCACCTTGCAATGTGGAGATATTACTGTTTGTGCATTTACAATATTCATTGATTTTTGCCATTGAAAAACATATTTTTCATATACCAGAAATGTTTGAAGCTACTGACTTGAATGAAAGGAGCTGGCATCTCACTCTCTTTGAATCTTCTTTATCATGCTAGGATTAACAGGAAAAAGCAAAAAATTTCAGAATTGCGCCTTGCAATGTGGAGATATTACTGTTTGTGCATTTACAATATTCATTGATTTTTGCCATTGAAAAACGTCCAGAAATGTTTGAAGCTACTGACTGAATGAAAGGAGCTGGTATCTCACTCTCTTTGAATCTTCTTTATCATGCTAGGATTAGCAGGAAAAAGCAAAAAATTTCAGAATTGCACCTTGCAATGTGGAGATATTACTGTTTATGCATTTACAATATTCATTGATTTTTGCCATTGAAAAACATGTTTTTCATATACAAGAAATGTTTGAAGCTACTGACTGAATGAAAGGAGCTGGCATCTCACTCTCTTTGAATCTTCTTTATCATGCTAGGATTAGCAGGAAAAAGCAAAAAATTTCAGAATTGCACCTTGCAATGTGGAGATATTACTGTTTGTGCATTTACAATATTCATTGATTTTTGCCATTGAAAAACGTCCAGAAATGTTTGAAGCTACTGACTGAATGAAATTAGCTGGCATCTCACTCTCTTTGAATCTTCTTTATCATGCTAGGATTAGCAGGAAAAAGCAAAAAATTTCAGAATTGCACCTTGCAATGTGGAGATATTACTGTTTGTGCATTTACAATATTCATTGATTTTTGCCATTGAAAAACATGTTTTTCATATACCAGAAATGTTTGAAGCTACTGACTGAATGAAAGGAGCTGGTATCTCACTCTCTTTGAATCTTCTTTATCATGCTAGGATTAACAGGAAAAAGCAAAAAATTTCAGAATTGCACCTTGCAATGTGGAGATATTACTGTTTGTGCATTTACAATATTCATTGATTTTTGCCATTGAAAAACGTCCAGAAATGTTTGAAGCTACTGACTGAATGAAAGGAGCTGGCATCTCACTCTCTTTGAATCTTCTTTATCATGCTAGGATTAACAGGAAAAAGCTAAAAATTTCAGAATTGCACCTTGCAATGTGGAGATATTACTGTTTGTGCATTTACAATATTCATTGATTTTTGCCATTGAAAAACATGTTTTTCATATACCAGAAATGTTTGAAGCTACTGACTGAATGAAAGGAGCTGGCATCTCACTCTCTTTGAATCTTCTTTATCATGCTAGGATTAGCAGGAAAAAGCAAAAAATTTCAGAATTGCACCTTGCAATGTGGAGATATTACTGTTTGTGCATTTACAATATTCATTGATTTTTGCCATTGAAAAACATGTTTTTCATATACCAGAAATGTTTGAAGCTACTGACTGAATGAAAGGAGCTGGCATCTCACTCTCTTTGAATCTTCTTTATCATGCTAGGATTAGCAGGAAAAAGCAAAACATTTCAGAATTGCACCTTGCAATGTGGAGATATTACTGTTTGTGCATTTACAATATTCATTGATTTTTGCCATTGAAAAACATGTTTTTCATATACCAGAAATGTTTGAAGCTACTGACTGAATGAAAGGAGCTGGCATCTCACTCTCTTTGAATCTTCTTTATCATGCTAGGATTAGCAGGAAAAAGCAAAAAATTTCAGAATTGCACCTTGCAATGTGGAGATATTACTGTTTGTGCATTTACAATATTCATTGATTTTTGCCATTGAAAAACATGTTTTTCATATACCAGAAATGTTTGAAGCTACTGACTGAATGAAAGGAGCTGGCATCTCACTCTCTTTGAATCTTCTTTATCATGCTAGGATTAACAGGAAAAAACAAAAAATTTCAGAATTGCACCTTGCAATGTGGAGATATTACTGTTTGTGCATTTACAATATTCATTGATTTTTGCCATTGAAAAACATGTTTTTCATATACCAGAAATGTTTGAAGCTACTGACTGAATGAAAGGAGCTGGCATCTCACTCTCTTTGAATCTTCTTTATCATGCTAGGATTAACAGGAAAAAGCAAAAAATTTCAGAATTGCACCTTGCAATGTGGAGATATTACTGTTTGTGCATTTACAATATTCATTGATTTTTGCCATTGAAAAACGTCCAGAAATGTTTGAAGCTACTGACTGAATGAAAGGAGCTGGCATCTCACTCTCTTTGAATCTTCTTTATCATGCTAGGATTAGCAGGAAAAAGCAAAAAATTTCAGAATTGCACCTTGCAATGTGGAGATATTACTGTTTGTGCATTTACAATATTCATTGATTTTTGCCATTGAAAAACGTCCAGAAATGTTTGAAGCTACTGACTGAATGAAAGGAGCTGGCATCTCACTCTCTTTGAATCTTCTTTATCATGCTAGGATTAGCAGGAAAAAGCAAAAAATTTCAGAATTGCACCTTGCAATGTGGAGATATTACTGTTTGTGCATTTACAATATTCATTGAATTTTGCCATTGAAAAACGTCCAGAAATGTTTGAAGCTACTGACTGAATGAAAGGAGCTGGCATCTCACTCTATTTGAATCTTCTTTATCATGCTAGGATTAGCAGGAAAAAGCAAAAAATTTCAGAATTGCACCTTGCAATGTGGAGATATTACTGTTTGTGCATTTACAATATTCATTGATTTTTGCCATTGAAAAACGTCCAGAAATGTTTATACCAGAAATGATTGAAGCTACTGACTGAATGAAAGGAGCTGGCATCTCACTCTCTTTGAATCTTCTTTATCATGCTAAGAGGAGCAGGAAAAAGCAAAAAATTTCAGAATTGCACCTTGCAATGCGGAGAAATTACTGTTTGTGCATTTACAATATTCATTGATTTTTGCCATTGAAAAACGTCCAGAAATGACTGAAGCTACTGACTGAATGAAAGGAGCTGGCATCTCACTCTCTTTGAATCTTCTTTATCATGCTAAGAGGAGCAGGAAAAAGCAAAAAATTTCAGAATTGCACCTTGCAATGCGGAGAAATTACTGTTTGTGCATTTACAATATTCATTGATTTTTGCCATTGAAAAACGTCCAGAAATGATTGAAGCTACTGACTGAATGAAAGGAGCTGGCATCTCACTCTCTTTGAATCTTCTTTATCATGCTAAGAGGAGCAGGAAAAAGCAAAAAATTTCAGAATTGCACCTTGCAATGCGGAGAAATTACTGTTTGTGCATTTACAATATTCATTGATTTTTGCCATTGAAAAACATCATGTTATTCATATACCAGAAATGATTGAAGCTACTGACTGAATGAAAGGAGCTGGCATCTCACTCTCTTTGAATCTTCTTTATCATGCTAAGAGGAGCAGGAAAAAGCAAAAAATTTCAGAATTGCACCTTGCAATGCGGAGAAATTACTGTTTGTGCATTTACAATATTCATTGATTTTTGCCATTGAAAAACGTCCAGAAATGATTGAAGCTACTGACTGAATGAAAGGAGCTGGCATCTCACTCTCTTTGAATCTTTTTTATCATGCTAAGAGGAGCAGGAAAAAGCAAAAAATTTCAGAATTGCATCTTGCAATGCGGAGAAATTACTGTTTGTGCATTTACAATATTCATTGATTTTTGCCATTGAAAAACGTCCAGAAATGATTGAAGCTACTGACTGAATGAAAGGAGCTGGCATCTCACTCTCTTTGAATCTTCTTTATCATGCTAAGAGGAGCAGGAAAAAGCAAAAAATTTCAGAATTGCACCTTGCAATGCGGAGAAATTACTGTTTGTGCATTTACAATATTCATTGATTTTTGCCATTGAAAAACGTCCAGAAATGATTGAAGCTACTGACTGAATGAAAGGAGCTGGAATCTCACTCTCTTTGAATCTTCTTTATCATGCTAAGAGGAGCAGGAAAAAGCAAAAAATTTCAGAATTGCAACTTGCAATGCGGAGAAATTACTGTTTGTGCATTTACAATATTCATTGATTTTTGCCATTGAAAAACATCATGTTATTCATATACCAGAAATGATTGAAGCTACTGACTGAATGAAAGGAGCTGGCATCTCACTCTCTTTGAATCTTCTTTATCATGCTAAGAGGAGCAGGAAAAAGCAAAAAATTTCAGAATTGCACCTTGCAATGCGGAGAAATTACTGTTTGTGCATTTACAATATTCATTGATTTTTGCCATTGAAAAACGTCCAGAAATGATTGAAGCTACTGACTGAATGAAAGGAGCTGGCATCTCACTCTCTTTGAATCTTCTTTATCATGCTAAGAGGAGCAGGAAAAAGCAAAAAATTTCAGAATTGCACCTTGCAATGCGGAGAAATTACTGTTTGTGCATTTACAATATTCATTAATTTTTGCCATTGAAAAACATCATGTTATTCATATCCCAGAAATGTTTGAAGCTACTGACTGAATGAAAGAAGCTGGCATCTCACTCTCTTTGAATCTTCTTTATCATGCTAAGAGGAGCAGGAAAAAGCAAAAAATTTCAGAATTGCACCTTGCAATGCGGAGAAATTACTGTTTGTGCATTTACAATATTCATTGATTTTTGCCATTGAAAAACGTCCAGAAATGATTGAAGCTACTGACTGAATGAAAGGAGCTGGCATCTCACTCTCTTTGAATCTTCTTTATCATGCTAAGAGGAGCAGGAAAAAGCAAAAAATTTCAGAATTGCACCTTGCAATGCGGAGAAATTACTGTTTGTGCATTTACAATATTCATTGATTTTTGCCATTGAAAAACATCATGTTATTCATATACCAGAAATGTTTGATGCTACTGACTGAATGAAAGGAGCTGGCATCTCACTCTCTTTGAATCTTCTTTATCATGCTAAGAGGAGCAGGAAAAAGCAAAAAATTTCAGAATTGCACCTTGCAATGCGGAGAAATTACTGTTTGTGCATTTACAATATTCATTGATTTTTGCCATTGAAAAACGTCCAGAAATGATTGAAGCTACTGACTGAATGAAAGGAGCTGGCATCTCACTCTCTTTGAATCTTCTTTATCATGCTAAGAGGAGCAGGAAAATGCAAGAAATTTCAGAATTGCACCTTGCAATGCGGAGAAATTACTGTTTGTGCATTTACAATATTCATTGATTTTTGCCATTGAAAAACATCGAGAAATGATTGAAGCTACTGACTGAATGAAAGGAGCTGGCATCTCACTCTCTTTGAATCTTCTTTATCATGCTAAGAGGAGCAGGAAAAAGCCAAAAATTTCAGAATTGCACCTTGCAATGCGGAGAAATTACTGTTTGTGCATTTACAATATTCATTGATTTTTGCCATTGAAAAACATCATGTTATTCATATACCAGAAATGATTGAAGCTACTGACTGAATGAAAGGAGCTGGCATCTCACTCTCTTTGAATCTTCTTTATCATGCAAAGAGGAGCAGGAAAAAGCAAAAAATTTCAGAATTGCACCTTGCAATGCGGAGAAATTACTGTTTGTGCATTTACAATATTCATTGATTTTTGCCATTGAAAAACGTCCAGAAATGATTGAAGCTACTGACTGAATGAAAGGAGCTGGCATCTCACTCTCTTTGAATCTTCTTTATCATGCTAAGAGGAGCAGGAAAAAGCAAAAAATTTCAGAATTGCACCTTGCAATGCGGAGAAATTACTGTTTGTGCATTTACAATATTCACTGATTTTTGCCATTGAAAAACGTCCAGAAATGATTGAAGCAACTGACTGAATGAAAGGAGCTGGCATCTCACTCTCTTTGAATCTTCTTTATCATGCTAAGAGGAGCAGGAAAAAGCAAAAAATTTCAGAATTGCACCTTGCAATGCGGAGAAATTACTGTTTGTGCATTTACAATATTCATTGATTTTTGCCATTGAAAAACGTCCAGAAATAATTGAAGCTACTGACTGAATGAAAGGAGCTGGCATCTCACTCTCTTTGAATCTTCTTTATCATGCTAAGAGGAGCAGGAAAAAGCAAAAAATTTCAGAATTGCAACTTGCAATGCGGAGAAATTACTGTTTGTGCATTTACAATATTCATTGATTTTTGCCATTGAAAAACATCATGTTATTCATATACCAGAAATGATTGAAGCTACTGACTGAATGAAAGGAGCTGGCATCTCACTCTCTTTGAATCTTCTTTATCATGCTAAGAGGAGCAGGAAAAAGAAAAAATTACAGAATTGCACCTTGCAATGCGGAGAAATTACTGTTCGTGCTTTTACAATATTCATTGATTTTTGCCATTGAAAAACATCATGTTATTCATATACCAGAAATGTTTGAAGCTACTGACTGAATGAAAGGAGCTGGCATCTCACTCTCTTTGAATCTTCTTTATCATGCTAAGAGGAGCAGGAAAAAGCAAAAAATTTCAGAATTGCACCTTGCAATGCGGAGAAATTACTGTTTGTGCATTTACAATATTCATTGATTTTTGCCATTGAAAAATGTCCAGAAATGATTGAAGCTGCTGACTGAATGAAAGGAGCTGGCATCTCACTCTCTTTGAATCTTCTTTATCATGCTAAGAGGAGCAGGAAAAAGCAAAAAATTTCAGAATTGCACCTTGCAATGCGGAGAAATTACTGTTTGTGCATTTACAATATTCATTGATTTTTGCCATTGAAAAACATCATGTTATTCATATACCAGAAATGATTGAAGCTACTGACTGAATGAAAGGAGCTGGCATCTCACTCTCTTTGAATCTTCTTTATCATGCTAAGAGGAGCAGGAAAAAGCAAAAAATTTCAGAATTGCACCTTGCAATGCGGAGAAATTACTGTTTGTGCATTTACAATATTCATTGATTTTTGCCATTGAAAAACGTCCAGAAATGATTGAAGCTACTGACTGAATGAAAGGAGCTGGCATCTCACTCTCTTTGAATCTTCTTTATCATGCTAAGAGGAGCAGGAAAAAGCAAAAAATTTCAGAATTGCACCTTGCAATGCGGAGAAATTACTGTTTGTGCATTTACAATATTCATTGATTTTTGCCATTGAAAAACGTCCAGAAATGATTGAAGCTACTGACTGAATGAAAGGAGCTGGCATCTCACTCTCTTTGAATCTTCTTTATCATGCTAAGAGGAGCAGGAAAAAGCAAAAAATTTCAGAATTGCACCTTGCAATGCGGAGAAATTACTGTTTGTGCATTTACAATATTCATTGATTTTTGCCATTGAAAAACATCATGTTATTCATATACCAGAAATGTTTGAAGCTACTGACTGAATGAAAGGAGCTGGCATCTCACTCTCTTTGAATCTTCTTTATCATGCTAAGAGGAGCAGGAAAAAGCAAAAAATTTCAGAATTGCACCTTGCAATGCGGAGAAATTACTGTTTGTGCATTTACAATATTCATTGATTTTTGCCATTGAAAAACGTCCAGAAATGATTGAAGCTACTGACTGAATGAAAGGAGCTGGCATCTCACTCTCTTTGAATCTTCTTTATCATGCTAAGAGGAGCAGGAAAAAGCAAAAAATTTCAGAATTGCACCTTGCAATGCGGAGAAATTACTGTTTGTGCATTTACAATATTCATTGATTTTTGCCATTGAAAAACATCATGTTATTCATATACCAGAAATGATTGAAGCTACTGACTGAATGAAAGGAGCTGGCATCTCGCTCTCTTTGAATCTTCTTTATCATGCTAAGAGGAGCAGGAAAAAGCAAAAAATTTCAGAATTGCACCTTGCAATGCGGAGAAATTACTGTTTGTGCATTTACAATATTCATTGATTTTTGCCATTGAAAAACGTCCAGAAATGATTGAAGCTACTGACTGAATGAAAGGAGCTGGCATCTCACTCTCTTTGAATCTTCTTTATCATGCTAAGAGGAGCAGGAAAAAGCAAAAAATTTCAGAATTGCACCTTGCAATGTGGAGAAATTACTGTTTGTGCATTTACAATATTCATTGATTTTTGCCATTGAAAAACATCATGTTATTCATATACCAGAAATGATTGAAGCTACTGACTGAATGAAAGGAGCTGGCATCTCACTCTCTTTGAATCTTCTTTATCATGCTAAGAGGAGCAGGAAAAAGCAAAAAATTTCAGAATTGCACCTTGCAATGCGGAGAAATTACTGTTTGTGCATTTACAATATTCATTGATTTTTGCCATTGAAAAACGTCCAGAAATGATTGAAGCTACTGACTGAATGAAAGGAGCTGGCATCTCACTCTCTTTGAATCTTCTTTATCATGCTAAGAGGAGCAGGAAAAAGCAAAAAATTTCAGAATTGCACCTTGCAATGCGGAGAAATTACTGTTTGTGCTTTTACAATATTCATTGATTTTTGCCATTGAAAAACATCATGTTATTCATATACCAGAAATGTTTGAAGCTACTGACTGAATGAAAGGAGCTGGCATCTCACTCTCTTTGAATCTTCTTTATCATGCTAAGAGGAGCAGGAAAAAGCAAAAAATTTCAGAATTGCACCTTGCAATGCGGAGAAATTACTGTTTGTGCATTTACAATATTCATTGATTTTTGCCATTGAAAAACGTCCAGAAATGATTGAAGCTACTGACTGAATGAAAGGAGCTGGCATCTCACTCTCTTTGAATCTTCTTTATCATGCTAAGAGGAGCAGGAAAAAGCAAAAAATTTCAGAATTGCACCTTGCAATGCGGAGAAATTACTGTTTGTGCATTTACAATATTCATTGATTTTTGCCATTGAAAAACGTCCAGAAATGATTGAAGCTACTGACTGAATGAAAGGAGCTGGCATCTCACTCTCTTTGAATCTTCTTTATCATGCTAAGAGGAGCAGGAAAAAGCAAAAAATTTCAGAATTGCAACTTGCAATGCGGAGAAATTACTGTTTGTGCATTTACAATATTCATTGATTTTTGCCATTGAAAAACATCATGTTATTCATATACCAGAAATGATTGAAGCTACTGACTGAATGAAAGGAGCTGGCATCTCACTCTCTTTGAATCTTCTTTATCATGCTAAGAGGAGCAGGAAAAAGCAAAAAATTTCAGAATTGCACCTTGCAATGCGGAGAAATTACTGTTTGTGCATTTACAATATTCATTGATTTTTGCCATTGAAAAACATCATGTTATTCATATACCAGAAATGTTTGAAGCTACTGACTGAATGAAAGGAGCTGGCATCGCACTCTCTTTGAATCTTCTTTATCATGCTAAGAGGAGCAGGAAAAAGCAAAAAATTTCAGAATTGCACCTTGCAATGCGGAGAAATTACTGTTTGTGCTTTTACAATATTCATTGATTTTTGCCATTGAAAAACGTCCAGAAATGATTGAAGCTACTGACTGAATGAAAGGAGCTGGCATCTCACTCTCTTTGAATCTTCTTTATCATGCTAAGAGGAGCAGGAAAATGCAAGAAATTTCAGAATTGCACCTTGCAATGCGGAGAAATTACTGTTTGTGCATTTACAATATTCATTGATTTTTGCCATTGAAAAACATCCAGAAATGATTGAAGCTACTGACTGAATGAAAGGAGCTGGCATCTCACTCTCTTTGAATCTTCTTTATCATGCTAAGAGGAGCAGGAAAAAGCCAAAAATTTCAGAATTGCACCTTGCAATGCGGAGAAATTACTGTTTGTGCATTTACAATATTCATTGATTTTTGCCATTGAAAAACATCATGTTATTCATATACCAGAAATGATTGAAGCTACTGACTGAATGAAAGGAGCTGGCATCTCACTCTCTTTGAATCTTCTTTATCATGCAAAGAGGAGCAGGAAAAAGCAAAAAATTTCAGAATTGCACCTTGCAATGCGGAGAAATTACTGTTTGTGCATTTACAATATTCATTGATTTTTGCCATTGAAAAACGTCCAGAAATGATTGAAGCTACTGACTGAATGAAAGGAGCTGGCATCTCACTCTCTTTGAATCTTCTTTATCATGCTAAGAGGAGCAGGAAAAAGCAAAAAATTTCAGAATTGCACCTTGCAATGCGGAGAAATTACTGTTTGTGCATTTACAATATTCACTGATTTTTGCCATTGAAAAACGTCCAGAAATGATTGAAGCAACTGACTGAATGAAAGGAGCTGGCATCTCACTCTCTTTGAATCTTCTTTATCATGCTAAGAGGAGCAGGAAAAAGCAAAAAATTTCAGAATTGCACCTTGCAATGCGGAGAAATTACTGTTTGTGCATTTACAATATTCATTGATTTTTGCCATTGAAAAACGTCCAGAAATAATTGAAGCTACTGACTGAATGAAAGGAGCTGGCATCTCACTCTCTTTGAATCTTCTTTATCATGCTAAGAGGAGCAGGAAAAAGCAAAAAATTTCAGAATTGCAACTTGCAATGCGGAGAAATTACTGTTTGTGCATTTACAATATTCATTGATTTTTGCCATTGAAAAACATCATGTTATTCATATACCAGTAATGATTGAAGCTACTGACTGAATGAAAGGAGCTGGAATCTCACTCTCTTTGAATCTTCTTTATCATGCTAAGAGGAGCAGGAAAAAGCAAAAAATTTCAGAATGGCACCTTGCAATGCGGAGAAATTACTGTTTGTGCATTTACAATATTCATTGATTTTTGCCATTGAAAAACGTCCAGAAATGATTGAAGCTACTGACTGAATGAAAGGAGCTGGCATCTCACTCTCTTTGAATCTTCTTTATCATGCTAAGAGGAGCAGGAAAAAGCAAAAAATTTCAGAATTGCACCTTGCAATGCGGAGAAATTACTGTTTGTGCTTTTACAATATTCTTTGATTTTTGCCATTGAAACACATCATGTTATTCATATACCAGAAATGTTTGAAGCTACTGACTGAATGAAAGGAGCTGGCATCTCACTCTCTTTGAATCTTCTTTATCATGCTAAGAGGAGCAGGAAAAAGCAAAACATTTCAGAATTGCACCTTGCAATGCGGAGAAATTACTGTTTGTGCATTTACAATATTCATTGATTTTTGCCATTGAAAAATGTCCAGAAATGATTGAAGCTGCTGACTGAATGAAAGGAGCTGGCATCTCACTCTCTTTGAATCTTCTTTATCATGCTAAGAGGAGCAGGAAAAAGCAAAAAATTTCAGAATTGCACCTTGCAATGCGGAGAAATTACTGTTTGTGCATTTACAATATTCATTGATTTTTGCCATTGAAAAACATCATGTTATTCATATACCAGAAATGATTGAAGCTACTGACTGAATGAAAGGAGCTGGCATCTCACTCTCTTTGAATCTTCTTTATCATGCTAAGAGGAGCAGGAAAAAGCAAAAAATTTCAGAATTGCACCTTGCAATGCGGAGAAATTACTGTTTGTGCATTTACAATATTCATTGATTTTTGCCATTGAAAAACGTCCAGAAATGATTGAAGCTACTGACTGAATGAAAGGAGCTGGCATCTCACTCTCTTTGAATCTTCTTTATCATGCTAAGAGGAGCAGGAAAAAGCAAAAAATTTCAGAATTGCACCTTGCAATGCGGAGAAATTACTGTTTGTGCATTTACAATATTCATTGATTTTTGCCATTGAAAAACGTCCAGAAATGATTGAAGCTACTGACTGAATGAAAGGAGCTGGCATCTCACTCTCTTTGAATCTTCTTTATCATGCTAAGAGGAGCAGGAAAAAGCAAAAAATTTCAGAATTGCACCTTGCAATGCGGAGAAATTACTGTTTGTGCATTTACAATATTCATTGATTTTTGCCATTGAAAAACATCATGTTATTCATATACCAGAAATGTTTGAAGCTACTGACTGAATGAAAGGAGCTGGCATCTCACTCTCTTTGAATCTTCTTTATCATGCTAAGAGGAGCAGGAAAAAGCAAAAAATTTCAGAATTGCACCTTGCAATGCGGAGAAATTACTGTTTGTGCATTTACAATATTCATTGATTTTTGCCATTGAAAAATGTCCAGAAATGATTGAAGCTGCTGACTGAATGAAAGGAGCTGGCATCTCACTCTCTTTGAATCTTCTTTATCATGCTAAGAGGAGCAGGAAAAAGCAAAAAATTTCAGAATTGCACCTTGCAATGCGGAGAAATTACTGTTTGTGCATTTACAATATTCATTGATTTTTGCCATTGAAAAACATCATGTTATTCATATACCAGAAATGATTGAAGCTACTGACTGAATGAAAGGAGCTGGCATCTCACTCTCTTTGAATCTTCTTTATCATGCTAAGAGGAGCAGGAAAAAGCAAAAAATTTCAGAATTGCACCTTGCAATGCGGAGAAATTACTGTTTGTGCATTTACAATATTCATTGATTTTTGCCATTGAAAAACGTCCAGAAATGATTGAAGCTACTGACTGAATGAAAGGAGCTGGCATCTCACTCTCTTTGAATCTTCTTTATCATGCTAAGAGGAGCAGGAAAAAGCAAAAAATTTCAGAATTGCACCTTGCAATGCGGAGAAATTACTGTTTGTGCATTTACAATATTCATTGATTTTTGCCATTGAAAAACGTCCAGAAATGATTGAAGCTACTGACTGAATGAAAGGAGCTGGCATCTCACTCTCTTTGAATCTTCTTTATCATGCTAAGAGGAGCAGGAAAAAGCAAAAAATTTCAGAATTGCACCTTGCAATGCGGAGAAATTACTGTTTGTGCATTTACAATATTCATTGATTTTTGCCATTGAAAAACATCATGTTATTCATATACCAGAAATGTTTGAAGCTACTGACTGAATGAAAGGAGCTGGCATCTCACTGTCTTTGAATCTTCTTTATCATGCTAAGAGGAGCAGGAAAAAGCAAAAAATTTCAGAATTGCACCTTGCAATGCGGAGAAATTACTGTTTGTGCATTTACAATATTCATTGATTTTTGCCATTGAAAAACGTCCAGAAATGATTGAAGCTACTGACTGAATGAAAGGAGCTGGCATCTCACTCTCTTTGAATCTTCTTTATCATGCTAAGAGGAGCAGGAAAAAGCAAAAAATTTCAGAATTGCACCTTGCAATGCGGAGAAATTACTGTTTGTGCATTTACAATATTCATTGATTTTTGCCATTGAAAAACATCATGTTATTCATATACCAGAAATGATTGAAGCTACTGACTGAATGAAAGGAGCTGGCATCTCGCTCTCTTTGAATCTTCTTTATCATGCTAAGAGGAGCAGGAAAAAGCAAAAAATTTCAGAATTGCACCTTGCAATGCGGAGAAATTACTGTTTGTGCATTTACAATATTCATTGATTTTTGCCATTGAAAAACGTCCAGAAATGATTGAAGCTACTGACTGAATGAAAGGAGCTGGCATCTCACTCTCTTTGAATCTTCTTTATCATGCTAAGAGGAGCAGGAAAAAGCAAAAAATTTCAGAATTGCACCTTGCAATGTGGAGAAATTACTGTTTGTGCATTTACAATATTCATTGATTTTTGCCATTGAAAAACATCATGTTATTCATATACCAGAAATGATTGAAGCTACTGACTGAATGAAAGGAGCTGGCATCTCACTCTCTTTGAATCTTCTTTATCATGCTAAGAGGAGCAGGAAAAAGCAAAAAATTTCAGAATTGCACCTTGCAATGCGGAGAAATTACTGTTTGTGCATTTACAATATTCATTGATTTTTGCCATTGAAAAACGTCCAGAAATGATTGAAGCTACTGACTGAATGAAAGGAGCTGGCATCTCACTCTCTTTGAATCTTCTTTATCATGCTAAGAGGAGCAGGAAATAGCAAAAAATTTCAGAATTGCACCTTGCAATGCGGAGAAATTACTGTTTGTGCTTTTACAATATTCATTGATTTTTGCCATTGAAAAACATCATGTTATTCATATACCAGAAATGTTTGAAGCTACTGACTGAATGAAAGGAGCTGGCATCTCACTCTCTTTGAATCTTCTTTATCATGCTAAGAGGAGCAGGAAAAAGCAAAAAATTTCAGAATTGCAACTTGCAATGCGGAGAAATTACTGTTTGTGCATTTACAATATTCATTGATTTTTGCCATTGAAAAACATCATGTTATTCATATACCAGAAATGTTTGAAGCTACTGACTGAATGAAAGGAGCTGGCATCTCACTCTCTTTGAATCTTCTTTATCATGCTAAGAGGAGCAGGAAAAAGCAAAAAATTTCAGAATTGCACCTTGCAATGCGGAGAAATTACTGTTTGTGCATTTACAATATTCATTGATTTTTGCCATTGAAAAACGTCCAGAAATGATTGAAGCTACTGACTGAATGAAAGGAGCTGGCATCTCACTCTCTTTGAATCTTCTTTATCATGCTAAGAGGAGCAGGAAAAAGCAAAAAATTTCAGAATTGCACCTTGCAATGCGGAGAAATTACTGTTTGTGCATTTACAATATTCATTGATTTTTGCCATTGAAAAACATCATGTTATTCATATACCAGAAATGATTGAAGCTACTGACTGAATGAAAGGAGCTGGCATCTCGCTCTCTTTGAATCTTCTTTATCATGCTAAGAGGAGCAGGAAAAAGCAAAAAATTTCAGAATTGCACCTTGCAATGCGGAGAAATTACTGTTTGTGCATTTACAATATTCATTGATTTTTGCCATTGAAAAACGTCCAGAAATGATTGAAGCTACTGACTGAATGAAAGGAGCTGGCATCTCACTCTCTTTGAATCTTCTTTATCATGCTAAGAGGAGCAGGAAAAAGCAAAAAATTTCAGAATTGCACCTTGCAATGTGGAGAAATTACTGTTTGTGCATTTACAATATTCATTGATTTTTGCCATTGAAAAACATCATGTTATCCATATACCAGAAATGATTGAAGCTACTGACTGAATGAAAGGAGCTGGCATCTCACTCTCTTTGAATCTTCTTTATCATGCTAAGAGGAGCAGGAAAAAGCAAAAAATTTCAGAATTGCACCTTGCAATGCGGAGAAATTACTGTTTGTGCATTTACAATATTCATTGATTTTTGCCATTGAAAAACGTCCAGAAATGATTGAAGCTACTGACTGAATGAAAGGAGCTGGCATCTCACTCTCTTTGAATCTTCTTTATCATGCTAAGAGGAGCAGGAAATAGCAAAAAATTTCAGAATTGCACCTTGCAATGCGGAGAAATTACTGTTTGTGCTTTTACAATATTCATTGATTTTTGCCATTGAAAAACATCATGTTATTCATATACCAGAAATGTTTGAAGCTACTGACTGAATGAAAGGAGCTGGCATCTCACTCTCTTTGAATCTTCTTTATCATGCTAAGAGGAGCAGGAAAAAGCAAAAAATTTCAGAATTGCAACTTGCAATGCGGAGAAATTACTGTTTGTGCATTTACAATATTCATTGATTTTTGCCATTGAAAAACATCATGTTATTCATATACCAGAAATGATTGAAGCTACTGACTGAATGAAAGGAGCTGGCATCTCACTCTCTTTGAATCTTCTTTATCATGCTAAGAGGAGCAGGAAAAAGCAAAAAATTTCAGAATTGCACCTTGCAATGCGGAGAAATTACTGTTTGTGCATTTACAATATTCATTGATTTTTGCCATTGAAAAACATCATGTTATTCATATACCAGAAATGTTTGAAGCTACTGACTGAATGAAAGGAGCTGGCATCGCACTCTCTTTGAATCTTCTTTATCATGCTAAGAGGAGCAGGAAAAAGCAAAAAATTTCAGAATTGCACCTTGCAATGCGGAGAAATTACTGTTTGTGCTTTTACAATATTCATTGATTTTTGCCATTGAAAAACGTCCAGAAATGATTGAAGCTACTGACTGAATGAAAGGAGCTGGCATCTCACTCTCTTTGAATCTTCTTTATCATGCTAAGAGGAGCAGGAAAATGCAAGAAATTTCAGAATTGCACCTTGCAATGCGGAGAAATTACTGTTTGTGCATTTACAATATTCATTGATTTTTGCCATTGAAAAACATCCAGAAATGATTGAAGCTACTGACTGAATGAAAGGAGCTGGCATCTCACTCTCTTTGAATCTTCTTTATCATGCTAAGAGGAGCAGGAAAAAGCAAAAAATTTCAGAATTGCAACTTGCAATGCGGAGAAATTACTGTTTGTGCATTTACAATATTCATTGATTTTTGCCATTGAAAAACATCATGTTATTCATATACCAGAAATGATTGAAGCTACTGACTGAATGAAAGGAGCTGGCATCTCACTCTCTTTGAATCTTCTTTATCATGCTAAGAGGAGCAGGAAAAAGCAAAAAATTTCAGAATTGCACCTTGCAATGCGGAGAAATTACTGTTTGTGCATTTACAATATTCATTGATTTTTGCCATTGAAAAACATCATGTTATTCATATACCAGAAATGTTTGAAGCTACTGACTGAATGAAAGGAGCTGGCATCGCACTCTCTTTGAATCTTCTTTATCATGCTAAGAGGAGCAGGAAAAAGCAAAAAATTTCAGAATTGCACCTTGCAATGCGGAGAAATTACTGTTTGTGCTTTTACAATATTCATTGATTTTTGCCATTGAAAAACGTCCAGAAATGATTGAAGCTACTGACTGAATGAAAGGAGCTGGCATCTCACTCTCTTTGAATCTTCTTTATCATGCTAAGAGGAGCAGGAAAATGCAAGAAATTTCAGAATTGCACCTTGCAATGCGGAGAAATTACTGTTTGTGCATTTACAATATTCATTGATTTTTGCCATTGAAAAACATCCAGAAATGATTGAAGCTACTGACTGAATGAAAGGAGCTGGCATCTCACTCTCTTTGAATCTTCTTTATCATGCTAAGAGGAGCAGGAAAAAGCCAAAAATTTCAGAATTGCACCTTGCAATGCGGAGAAATTACTGTTTGTGCATTTACAATATTCATTGATTTTTGCCATTGAAAAACATCATGTTATTCATATACCAGAAATGATTGAAGCTACTGACTGAATGAAAGGAGCTGGCATCTCACTCTCTTTGAATCTTCTTTATCATGCAAAGAGGAGCAGGAAAAAGCAAAAAATTTCAGAATTGCACCTTGCAATGCGGAGAAATTACTGTTTGTGCATTTACAATATTCATTGATTTTTGCCATTGAAAAACGTCCAGAAATGATTGAAGCTACTGACTGAATGAAAGGAGCTGGCATCTCACTCTCTTTGAATCTTCTTTATCATGCTAAGAGGAGCAGGAAAAAGCAAAAAATTTCAGAATTGCACCTTGCAATGCGGAGAAATTACTGTTTGTGCATTTACAATATTCACTGATTTTTGCCATTGAAAAACGTCCAGAAATGATTGAAGCAACTGACTGAATGAAAGGAGCTGGCATCTCACTCTCTTTGAATCTTCTTTATCATGCTAAGAGGAGCAGGAAAAAGCAAAAAATTTCAGAATTGCACCTTGCAATGCGGAGAAATTACTGTTTGTGCATTTACAATATTCATTGATTTTTGCCATTGAAAAACGTCCAGAAATAATTGAAGCTACTGACTGAATGAAAGGAGCTGGCATCTCACTCTCTTTGAATCTTCTTTATCATGCTAAGAGGAGCAGGAAAAAGCAAAAAATTTCAGAATTGCAACTTGCAATGCGGAGAAATTACTGTTTGTGCATTTACAATATTCATTGATTTTTGCCATTGAAAAACATCATGTTATTCATATACCAGTAATGATTGAAGCTACTGACTGAATGAAAGGAGCTGGAATCTCACTCTCTTTGAATCTTCTTTATCATGCTAAGAGGAGCAGGAAAAAGCAAAAAATTTCAGAATGGCACCTTGCAATGCGGAGAAATTACTGTTTGTGCATTTACAATATTCATTGATTTTTGCCATTGAAAAACGTCCAGAAATGATTGAAGCTACTGACTGAATGAAAGGAGCTGGCATCTCACTCTCTTTGAATCTTCTTTATCATGCTAAGAGGAGCAGGAAAAAGCAAAAAATTTCAGAATTGCACCTTGCAATGCGGAGAAATTACTGTTTGTGCTTTTACAATATTCATTGATTTTTGCCATTGAAACACATCATGTTATTCATATACCAGAAATGTTTGAAGCTACTGACTGAATGAAAGGAGCTGGCATCTCACTCTCTTTGAATCTTCTTTATCATGCTAAGAGGAGCAGGAAAAAGCAAAACATTTCAGAATTGCACCTTGCAATGCGGAGAAATTACTGTTTGTGCATTTACAATATTCATTGATTTTTGCCATTGAAAAATGTCCAGAAATGATTGAAGCTGCTGACTGAATGAAAGGAGCTGGTATCTCACTCTCTTTGAATCTTCTTTATCATGCTAAGAGGAGCAGGAAAAAGCAAAAAATTTCAGAATTGCACCTTGCAATGCGGAGAAATTACTGTTTGTGCATTTACAATATTCATTGATTTTTGCCATTGAAAAACATCATGTTATTCATATACCAGAAATGATTGAAGCTACTGACTGAATGAAAGGAGCTGGCATCTCACTCTCTTTGCATCTTCTTTATCATGCTAAGAGGAGCAGGAAAAAGCAAAAAATTTCAGAATTGCACCTTGCAATGCGGAGAAATTACTGTTTGTGCATTTACAATATTCATTGATTTTTGCCATTGAAAAACGTCCAGAAATGATTGAAGCTACTGACTGAATGAAAGGAGCTGGCATCTCACTCTCTTTGAATCTTCTTTATCATGCTAAGAGGAGCAGGAAAAAGCAAAAAATTTCAGAATTGCACCTTGCAATGCGGAGAAATTACTTTTTGTGCATTTACAATATTCATTGATTTTTGCCATTGAAAAACGTCCAGAAATGATTGAAGCTACTGACTGAATGAAAGGAGCTGGCATCTCACTCTCTTTGAATCTTCTTTATCATGCTAAGAGGAGCAGGAAAAAGCAAAAAATTTCAGAATTGCACCTTGCAATGCGGAGAAATTACTGTTTGTGCATTTACAATATTCATTGATTTTTGCCATTGAAAAACATCATGTTATTCATATACCAGAAATGTTTGAAGCTACTGACTGAATGAAAGGAGCTGGCATCTCACTCTCTTTGAATCTTCTTTATCATGCTAAGAGGAGCAGGAAAAAGCAAAAAATTTCAGAATTGCACCTTGCAATGCGGAGAAATTACTGTTTGTGCATTTACAATATTCATTGATTTTTGCCATTGAAAAACGTCCAGAAATGATTGAAGCTACTGACTGAATGAAAGGAGCTGGCATCTCACTCTCTTTGAATCTTCTTTATCATGCTAAGAGGAGCAGGAAAAAGCAAAAAATTTCAGAATTGCACCTTGCAATGTGGAGAAATTACTGTTTGTGCATTTACAATATTCATTGATTTTTGCCATTGAAAAACATCATGTTATTCATATACCAGAAATGATTGAAGCTACTGACTGAATGAAAGGAGCTGGCATCTCACTCTCTTTGAATCTTCTTTATCATGCTAAGAGGAGCAGGAAAAAGCAAAAAATTTCAGAATTGCACCTTGCAATGCGGAGAAATTACTGTTTGTGCATTTACAATATTCATTGATTTTTGCCATTGAAAAACGTCCAGAAATGATTGAAGCTACTGACTGAATGAAAGGAGCTGGCATCTCACTCTCTTTGAATCTTCTTTATCATGCTAAGAGGAGCAGGAAAAAGCAAAAAATTTCAGAATTGCACCTTGCAATGCGGAGAAATTACTGTTTGTGCTTTTACAATATTCATTGATTTTTGCCATTGAAAAACATCATGTTATTCATATACCAGAAATGTTTGAAGCTACTGACTGAATGAAAGGAGCTGGCATCTCACTCTCTTTGAATCTTCTTTATCATGCTAAGAGGAGCAGGAAAAAGCAAAAAATTTCAGAATTGCACCTTGCAATGCGGAGAAATTACTGTTTGTGCATTTACAATATTCATTGATTTTTGCCATTGAAAAACGTCCAGAAATGATTGAAGCTACTGACTGAATGAAAGGAGCTGGCATCTCACTCTCTTTGAATCTTCTTTATCATGCTAAGAGGAGCAGGAAAAAGCAAAAAATTTCAGAATTGCACCTTGCAATGCGGAGAAATTACTGTTTGTGCATTTACAATATTCATTGATTTTTGCCATTGAAAAACGTCCAGAAATGATTGAAGCTACTGACTGAATGAAAGGAGCTGGCATCTCACTCTCTTTGAATCTTCTTTATCATGCTAAGAGGAGCAGGAAAAAGCAAAAAATTTCAGAATTGCAACTTGCAATGCGGAGAAATTACTGTTTGTGCATTTACAATATTCATTGATTTTTGCCATTGAAAAACATCATGTTATTCATATACCAGAAATGATTGAAGCTACTGACTGAATGAAAGGAGCTGGCATCTCACTCTCTTTGAATCTTCTTTATCATGCTAAGAGGAGCAGGAAAAAGCAAAAAATTTCAGAATTGCACCTTGCAATGCGGAGAAATTACTGTTTGTGCATTTACAATATTCATTGATTTTTGCCATTGAAAAACGTCCAGAAATGATTGAAGCTACTGACTGAATGAAAGGAGCTGGCATCTCACTCTCTTTGAATCTTCTTTATCATGCTAAGAGGAGCAGGAAAAAGCAAAAAATTTCAGAATTGCACCTTGCAATGCGGAGAAATTACTGTTTGTGCATTTACAATATTCATTGATTTTTGCCATTGAAAAACGTCCAGAAATGATTGAAGCTACTGACTGAATGAAAGGAGCTGGCATCTCACTCTCTTTGAATCTTCTTTATCATGCTAAGAGGAGCAGGAAAAAGCAAAAAATTTCAGAATTGCACCTTGCAATGCGGAGAAATTACTGTTTGTGCATTTACAATATTCATTAATTTTTGCCATTGAAAAACATCATGTTATTCATATCCCAGAAATGTTTGAAGCTACTGACTGAATGAAAGAAGCTGGCATCTCACTCTCTTTGAATCTTCTTTATCATGCTAAGAGGAGCAGGAAAAAGCAAAAAATTTCAGAATTGCACCTTGCAATGCGGAGAAATTACTGTTTGTGCATTTACAATATTCATTGATTTTTGCCATTGAAAAACGTCCAGAAATGATTGAAGCTACTGACTGAATGAAAGGAGCTGGCATCTCACTCTCTTTGAATCTTCTTTATCATGCTAAGAGGAGCAGGAAAAAGCAAAAAATTTCAGAATTGCACCTTGCAATGCGGAGAAATTACTGTTTGTGCATTTACAATATTCATTGATTTTTGCCATTGAAAAACATCATGTTATTCATATACCAGAAATGTTTGAAGCTACTGACTGAATGAAAGGAGCTGGCATCTCACTCTCTTTGAATCTTCTTTATCATGCTAAGAGGAGCAGGAAAAAGCAAAAAATTTCAGAATTGCACCTTGCAATGCGAAGAAATTACTGTTTGTGCATTTACAATATTCATTGATTTTTGCCATTGAAAAACGTCCAGAAATGATTGAAGCTACTGACTGAATGAAAGGAGCTGGCATCTCACTCTCTTTGAATCTTCTTTATCATGCTAAGAGGAGCAGGAAAATGCAAGAAATTTCAGAATTGCACCTTGCAGTGCGGAGAAATTACTGTTTGTGCATTTACAATATTCATTGATTTTTGCCATTGAAAAACATCCAGAAATGATTGAAGCTACTGACTGAATGAAAGGAGCTGGCATCTCACTCTCTTTGAATCTTCTTTATCATGCTAAGAGGAGCAGGAAAAAGCCAAAAATTTCAGAATTGCACCTTGCAATGCGGAGAAATTACTGTTTGTGCATTTACAATATTCATTGATTTTTGCCATTGAAAAACATCATGTTATTCATATACCAGAAATGATTGAAGCTACTGACTGAATGAAAGGAGCTGGCATCTCATTCTCTTTGAATCTTCTTTATCATGCAAAGAGGAGCAGGAAAAAGCAAAAAATTTCAGAATTGCACCTTGCAATGCGGAGAAATTACTGTTTGTGCATTTACAATATTCATTGATTTTTGCCATTGAAAAACGTCCAGAAATGATTGAAGCTACTGACTGAATGAAAGGAGCTGGCATCTCACTCTCTTTGAATCTTCTTTATCATGCTAAGAGGAGCAGGAAAAAGCAAAAAATTTCAGAATTGCACCTTGCAATGCGGAGAAATTACTGTTTGTGCATTTACAATATTCATTGATTTTTGCCATTGAAAAACGTCCAGAAATGATTGAAGCAACTGACTGAATGAAAGGAGCTGGCATCTCACTCTCTTTGAATCTTCTTTATCATGCTAAGAGGAGCAGGAAAAAGCAAAAAATTTCAGAATTGCACCTTGCAATGCGGAGAAATTACTGTTTGTGCATTTACAATATTCATTGATTTTTGCCATTGAAAAACGTCCAGAAATAATTGAAGCTACTGACTGAATGAAAGGAGCTGGCATCTCACTCTCTTTGAATCTTCTTTATCATGCTAAGAGGAGCAGGAAAAAGCAAAAAATTTCAGAATTGCAACTTGCAATGCGGAGAAATTACTGTTTGTGCATTTACAATATTCATTGATTTTTGCCATTGAAAAACATCATGTTATTCATATACCAGAAATGATTGAAGCTACTGACTGAATGAAAGGAGCTGGCATCTCACTCTCTTTGAATCTTCTTTATCATGCTAAGAGGAGCAGGAAAAAGCAAAAAATTTCAGAATTGCACCTTGCAATGCGGAGAAATTACTGTTTGTGCATTTACAATATTCATTGATTTTTGCCATTGAAAAACGTCCAGAAATGATTGAAGCTACTGACTGAATGAAAGGAGCTGGCATCTCACTCTCTTTGAATCTTCTTTATCATGCTAAGAGGAGCAGGAAAAAGCAAAAAATTTCAGAATTGCACCTTGCAATGCGGAGAAATTACTGTTTGTGCTTTTACAATATTCATTGATTTTTGCCATTGAAAAACATCATGTTATTCATATACCAGAAATGTTTGAAGCTACTGACTGAATGAAAGGAGCTGGCATCTCACTCTCTTTGAATCTTCTTTATCATGCTAAGAGGAGCAGGAAAAAGCAAAAAATTTCAGAATTGCACCTTGCAATGCGGAGAAATTACTGTTTGTGCATTTACAATATTCATTGATTTTTGCCATTGAAAAATTTCCAGAAATGATTGAAGCTGCTGACTGAATGAAAGGAGCTGGCATCTCACTCTCTTTGAATCTTCTTTATCATGCTAAGAGGAGCAGGAAAAAGCAAAAAATTTCAGAATTGCACCTTGCAATGCGGAGAAATTACTGTTTGTGCATTTACAATATTCATTGATTTTTGCTATTGAAAAACATCATGTTATTCATATACCAGAAATGATTGAAGCTACTGACTGAATGAAACGAGCTGGCATCTCACTCTCTTTGAATCTTCTTTATCATGCTAAGAGGAGCAGGAAAAAGCAAAAAATTTCAGAATTGCACCTTGCAATGCGGAGAAATTACTGTTTGTGCATTTACAATATTCATTGATTTTTGCCATTGAAAAACGTCCAGAAATGATTGAAGCTACTGACTGAATGAAAGGAGCTGGCATCTCACTCTCTTTGAATCTTCTTTATCATGCTAAGAGGAGCAGGAAAAAGCAAAAAATTTCAGAATTGCACCTTGCAATGCGGAGAAATTACTGTTTGTGCATTTACAATATTCATTGATTTTTGCCATTGAAAAACGTCCAGAAATGATTGAAGCTACTGACTGAATGAAAGGAGCTGGCATCTCACTCTCTTTGAATCTTCTTTATCATGCTAAGAGGAGCAGGAAAAAGCAAAAAATTTCAGAATTGCACCTTGCAATGCGGAGAAATTACTGTTTGTGCATTTACAATATTCATTGATTTTTGCCTTTGAAAAACATCATGTTATTCATATACCAGAAATGTTTGAAGCTACTGACTGAATGAAAGGAGCTGGCATCTCACTCTCTTTGAATCTTCTTTATCATGCTAAGAGGAGCAGGAAAAAGCAAAAAATTTCAGAATTGCACCTTGCAATGCGGAGAAATTACTGTTTGTGCATTTACAATATTCATTGATTTTTGCCATTGAAAAACGTCCAGAAATGATTGAAGCTACTGACTGAATGAAAGGAGCTGGCATCTCACTCTCTTTGAATCTTCTTTATCATGCTAAGAGGAGCAGGAAAAAGCCAAAAATTTCAGAATTGCACCTTGCAATGCGGAGAAATTACTGTTTGTGCATTTACAATATTCATTGATTTTTGCCATTGAAAAACATCATGTTATTCATATACCAGAAATGATTGAAGCTACTGACTGAATGAAAGGAGCTGGCATCTCATTCTCTTTGAATCTTCTTTATCATGCAAAGAGGAGCAGGAAAAAGCAAAAAATTTCAGAATTGCACCTTGCAATGCGGAGAAATTACTGTTTGTGCATTTACAATATTCATTGATTTTTGCCATTGAAAAACGTCCAGAAATGATTGAAGCTACTGACTGAATGAAAGGAGCTGGCATCTCACTCTCTTTGAATCTTCTTTATCATGCTAAGAGGAGCAGGAAAAAGCAAAAAATTTCAGAATTGCACCTTGCAATGCGGAGAAATTACTGTTTGTGCATTTACAATATTCATTGATTTTTGCCATTGAAAAACGTCCAGAAATGATTGAAGCAACTGACTGAATGAAAGGAGCTGGCATCTCACTCTCTTTGAATCTTCTTTATCATGCTAAGAGGAGCAGGAAAAAGCAAAAAATTTCAGAATTGCACCTTGCAATGCGGAGAAATTACTGTTTGTGCATTTACAATATTCATTGATTTTTGCCATTGAAAAACGTCCAGAAATAATTGAAGCTACTGACTGAATGAAAGGAGCTGGCATCTCACTCTCTTTGAATCTTCTTTATCATGCTAAGAGGAGCAGGAAAAAGCAAAAAATTTCAGAATTGCAACTTGCAATGCGGAGAAATTACTGTTTGTGCATTTACAATATTCATTGATTTTTGCCATTGAAAAACATCATGTTATTCATATACCAGAAATGATTGAAGCTACTGACTGAATGAAAGGAGCTGGCATCTCACTCTCTTTGAATCTTCTTTATCATGCTAAGAGGAGCAGGAAAAAGCAAAAAATTTCAGAATTGCACCTTGCAATGCGGAGAAATTACTGTTTGTGCATTTACAATATTCATTGATTTTTGCCATTGAAAAACGTCCAGAAATGATTGAAGCTACTGACTGAATGAAAGGAGCTGGCATCTCACTCTCTTTGAATCTTCTTTATCATGCTAAGAGGAGCAGGAAAAAGCAAAAAATTTCAGAATTGCACCTTGCAATGCGGAGAAATTACTGTTTGTGCTTTTACAATATTCATTGATTTTTGCCATTGAAAAACATCATGTTATTCATATACCAGAAATGTTTGAAGCTACTGACTGAATGAAAGGAGCTGGCATCTCACTCTCTTTGAATCTTCTTTATCATGCTAAGAGGAGCAGGAAAAAGCAAAAAATTTCAGAATTGCACCTTGCAATGTGGAGAAATTACTGTTTGTGCATTTACAATATTCATTGATTTTTGCCATTGAAAAATGTCCAGAAATGATTGAAGCTGCTGACTGAATGAAAGGAGCTGGCATCTCACTCTCTTTGAATCTTCTTTATCATGCTAAGAGGAGCAGGAAAAAGCAAAAAATTTCAGAATTGCACCTTGCAATGCGGAGAAATTACTGTTTGTGCATTTACAATATTCATTGATTTTTGCTATTGAAAAACATCATGTTATTCATATACCAGAAATGATTGAAGCTACTGACTGAATGAAACGAGCTGGCATCTCACTCTCTTTGAATCTTCTTTATCATGCTAAGAGGAGCAGGAAAAAGCAAAAAATTTCAGAATTGCACCTTGCAATGCGGAGAAATTACTGTTTGTGCATTTACAATATTCATTGATTTTTGCCATTGAAAAACGTCCAGAAATGATTGAAGCTACTGACTGAATGAAAGGAGCTGGCATCTCACTCTCTTTGAATCTTCTTTATCATGCTAAGAGGAGCAGGAAAAAGCAAAAAATTTCAGAATTGCACCTTGCAATGCGGAGAAATTACTGTTTGTGCATTTACAATATTCATTGATTTTTGCCATTGAAAAACGTCCAGAAATGATTGAAGCTACTGACTGAATGAAAGGAGCTGGCATCTCACTCTCTTTGAATCTTCTTTATCATGCTAAGAGGAGCAGGAAAAAGCAAAAAATTTCAGAATTGCACCTTGCAATGCGGAGAAATTACTGTTTGTGCATTTACAATATTCATTGATTTTTGCCTTTGAAAAACATCATGTTATTCATATACCAGAAATGTTTGAAGCTACTGACTGAATGAAAGGAGCTGGCATCTCACTCTCTTTGAATCTTCTTTATCATGCTAAGAGGAGCAGGAAAAAGCAAAAAATTTCAGAATTGCACCTTGCAATGCGGAGAAATTACTGTTTGTGCATTTACAATATTCATTGATTTTTGCCATTGAAAAACGTCCAGAAATGATTGAAGCTACTGACTGAATGAAAGGAGCTGGCATCTCACTCTCTTTGAATCTTCTTTATCATGCTAAGAGGAGCAGGAAAAAGCAAAAAATTTCAGAATTGCACCTTGCAATGCGGAGAAATTACTGTTTGTGCATTTACAATATTCATTGATTTTTGCCATTGAAAAACATCATGTTATTCATATACCAGAAATGATTGAAACTACTGACTGAATGAAAGGAGCTGGCATCTCGCTCTCTTTGAATCTTCTTTATCATGCTAAGAGGAGCAGGAAAAAGCAAAAAATTTCAGAATTGCACCTTGCAATGCGGAGAAATTACTGTTTGTGCATTTACAATATTCATTGATTTTTGCCATTGAAAAACGTCCAGAAATGATTGAAGCTACTGACTGAATGAAAGGAGCTGGCATCTCACTCTCTTTGAATCTTCTTTATCATGCTAAGAGGAGCAGGAAAAAGCAAAAAATTTCAGAATTGCACCTTGCAATGTGGAGAAATTACTGTTTGTGCATTTACAATATTCATTGATTTTTGCCATTGAAAAACATCATGTTATTCATATACCAGAAATGATTGAAGCTACTGACTGAATGAAAGGAGCTGGCATCTCACTCTCTTTGAATCTTCTTTATCATGCTAAGAGGAGCAGGAAAAAGCAAAAAATTTCAGAATTGCACCTTGCAATGCGGAGAAATTACTGTTTGTGCATTTACAATATTCATTGATTTTTGCCATTGAAAAACGTCCAGAAATGATTGAAGCTACTGACTGAATGAAAGGAGCTGGCATCTCACTCTCTTTGAATCTTCTTTATCATGCTAAGAGGAGCAGGAAAAAGCAAAAAATTTCAGAATTGCACCTTGCAATGCGGAGAAATTACTGTTTGTGCTTTTACAATATTCATTGATTTTTGCCATTGAAAAACATCATGTTATTCATATACCAGAAATGTTTGAAGCTACTGACTGAATGAAAGGAGCTGGCATCTCACTCTCTTTGAATCTTCTTTATCATGCTAAGAGGAGCAGGAAAAAGCAAAAAATTTCAGAATTGCAACTTGCAATGCGGAGAAATTACTGTTTGTGCATTTACAATATTCATTGATTTTTGCCATTGAAAAACGTCCAGAAATGATTGAAGCTACTGACTGAATGAAAGGAGCTGGCATCTCACTCTCTTTGAATCTTCTTTATCATGCTAAGAGGAGCAGGAAAAAGCAAAAAATTTCAGAATTGCACCTTGCAATGCGGAGAAATTACTGTTTGTGCATTTACAATATTCATTGATTTTTGCCATTGAAAAACGTCCAGAAATGATTGAAGCTACTGACTGAATGAAAGGAGCTGGCATCTCACTCTCTTTGAATCTTCTTTATCATGCTAAGAGGAGCAGGAAAAAGCAAAAAATTTCAGAATTGCAACTTGCAATGCGGAGAAATTACTGTTTGTGCATTTACAATATTCATTGATTTTTGCCATTGAAAAACATCATGTTATTCATATACCAGAAATGATTGAAGCTACTGACTGAATGAAAGGAGCTGGCATCTCACTCTCTTTGAATCTTCTTTATCATGCTAAGAGGAGCAGGAAAAAGCAAAAAATTTCAGAATTGCACCTTGCAATGCGGAGAAATTACTGTTTGTGCATTTACAATATTCATTGATTTTTGCCATTGAAAAACGTCCAGAAATGATTGAAGCTACTGACTGAATGAAAGGAGCTGGCATCTCACTCTCTTTGAATCTTCTTTATCATGCTAAGAGGAGCAGGAAAAAGCAAAAAATTTCAGAATTGCACCTTGCAATGCGGAGAAATTACTGTTTGTGCTTTTACAATATTCATTGATTTTTGCCATTGAAAAACATCATGTTATTCATATACCAGAAATGTTTGAAGCTACTGACTGAATGAAAGGAGCTGGCATCTCACTCTCTTTGAATCTTCTTTATCATGCTAAGAGGAGCAGGAAAAAGCAAAAAATTTCAGAATTGCACCTTGCAATGCGGAGAAATTACTGTTTGTGCATTTACAATATTCATTGATTTTTGCCATTGAAAAACGTCCAGAAATGATTGAAGCTACTGACTGAATGAAAGGAGCTGGCATCTCACTCTCTTTGAATCTTCTTTATCATGCTAAGAGGAGCAGGAAAAAGCAAAAAATTTCAGAATTGCACCTTGCAATGCGGAGAAATTACTGTTTGTGCATTTACAATATTCATTGATTTTTGCCATTGAAAAACGTCCAGAAATGATTGAAGCTACTGACTGAATGAAAGGAGCTGGCATCTCACTCTCTTTGAATCTTCTTTATCATGCTAAGAGGAGCAGGAAAAAGCAAAAAATTTCAGAATTGCACCTTGCAATGCGGAGAAATTACTGTTTGTGCATTTACAATATTCATTGATTTTTGCCATTGAAAAACATCATGTTATTCATATACCAGAAATGATTGAAGCTACTGACTGAATGAAAGGAGCTGGCATCTTACTCTCTTTGAATCTTCTTTGTCATGCTAAGAGGAGCAGGAAAAAGCAAAAAATTTCAGAATTGCACCTTGCAATGCGGAGAAATTACTGTTTGAGCATTTACAATATTCATTGATTTTTGCCATTGAAAAACGTCCAGAAATGATTGAAGCTACTGACTGAATGAAAGGAGCTGGCATCTCACTCTCTTTGAATCTTCTTTATCATGCTAAGAGGAGCAGGAAAAAGCAAAAAATTTCAGAATTGCACCTTGCAATGCGGAGAAATTACTGTTTGTGCATTTACAATATTCATTGATTTTTGCCATTGAAAAACGTCCAGAAATGATTGAAGCTACTGAATGAATGAAAGGAGCTGGCATCTCACTCTCTTTGAATCTTCTTTATCATGCTAAGAGGAGCAGGAAAAAGCAAAAAATTTCAGAATTGCACCTTGCAATGCGGAGAAATTACTGTTTGTGCATTTACAATATTCATTGATTTTTGCCATTGAAAAACATCATGTTATTCATATACCAGAAATGTTTGTAGCTACTGACTGAATGAAAGGAGCTGGCATCTCACTCTCTTTGAATCTTCTTTATCATGCTAAGAGGAGCAGGAAAAAGCAAAAAATTTCAGAATTGCACCTTGCAATGCGGAGAAATTACTGTTTGTGCATTTACAATATTCATTGATTTTTGCCATTGAAAAACGTCCAGAAATGATTGAAGCTACTGACTGAATGAAAGGAGCTGGCATCTCACTCTCTTTGAATCTTCTTTATCATGCTAAGAGGAGCAGGAAAAAGCAAAAAATTTCAGAATTGCACCTTGCAATGCGGAGAAATTACTGTTTGTGCATTTACAATATTCATTGATTTTTGCCATTGAAAAACGTCCAGAAATGATTGAAGCTACTGACTGAATGAAAGGAGCTGGCATCTCACTCTCTTTGAATCTTCTTTATCATGCTAAGAGGAGCAGGAAAAAGCAAAAAATTTCAGAATTGCACCTTGCAATGCGGAGAAATTACTCTTTGTGCATTTACAATATTCATTGATTTTTGCCATTGAAAAACATCATGTTATTCATATACCAGAAATGTTTGAAGCTACTGACTGAATGAAAGGAGCTGGCATCTCACTCTCTTTGAATCTTCTTTATCATGCTAAGAGGAGCAGGAAAAAGCAAAAAATTTCAGAATTGCACCTTGCAATGCGGAGAAATTACTGTTTGTGCATTTACAATATTCATTGATTTTTGCCATTGAAAAACATCATGTTATTCATATACCAGAAATGTTTGAAGCTACTGACTGAATGAAAGGAGCTGGCATCTCACTCTCTTTGAATCTTCTTTATCATGCTAAGAGGAGCAGGAAAAAGCAAAAAATTTCAGAATTGCACCTTGCAATGCGGAGAAATTACTGTTTGTGCATTTACAATATTCATTGATTTTTGCCATTGAAAAACGTCCAGAAATGATTGAAGCTACTGACTGAATGAAAGGAGCTGGCATCTCACTCTCTTTGAATCTTCTTTATCATGCTAAGAGGAGCAGGAAAAAGCAAAAAATTTCAGAATTGCACCTTGCAATGCGGAGAAATTACTGTTTGTGCATTTACAATATTCATTGATTTTTGCCATTGAAAAACATCATGTTATTCATATACCAGAAATGATTGAAGCTACTGACTGAATGAAAGGAGCTGGCATCTCGCTCTCTTTGAATCTTCTTTATCATGCTAAGAGGAGCAGGAAAAAGCAAAAAATTTCAGAATTGCACCTTGCAATGCGGAGAAATTACTGTTTGTGCATTTACAATATTCATTGTTTTTTGCCATTGAAAAACGTCCAGAAATGATTGAAGCTACTGACTGAATGAAAGGAGCTGTCATCTCACTCTCTTTGAATCTTCTTTATCATGCTAAGAGGAGCAGGAAAAAGCAAAAAATTTCAGAATTGCACCTTGCAATGTGGAGAAATTACTGTTTGTGCATTTACAATATTCATTGATTTTTGCCATTGAAAAACATCATGTTATTCATATACCAGAAATGATTGAAGCTACTGACTGAATGAAAGGAGCTGGCATCTCACTCTCTTTGAATCTTCTTTATCATGCTAAGAGGAGCAGGAAAAAGCAAAAAATTTCAGAATTGCACCTTGCAATGCGGAGAAATTACTGTTTGTGCATTTACAATATTCATTGATTTTTGCCATTGAAAAACGTCCAGAAATGATTGAAGCTACTGACTGAATGAAAGGAGCTGGCATCTCACTCTCTTTGAATCTTCTTTATCATGCTAAGAGGAGCAGGAAAAAGCAAAAAATTTCAGAATTGCACCTTGCAATGCGGAGAAATTACTGTTTGTGCATTTACAATATTCATTGATTTTTGCCATTGAAAAACATCATGTTATTCATATACCAGAAATGATTGAAGCTACTGACTGAATGAAAGGAGCTGGCATCTTACTCTCTTTGAATCTTCTTTGTCATGCTAAGAGGAGCAGGAAAAAGCAAAAAATTTCAGAATTGCACCTTGCAATGCGGAGAAATTACTGTTTGTGCATTTACAATATTCATTGATTTTTGCCATTGAAAAACGTCCAGAAATGATTGAAGCTACTGACTGAATGAAAGGAGCTGGCATCTCACTCTCTTTGAATCTTCTTTATCATGCTAAGAGGAGCAGGAAAAAGCAAAAAATTTCAGAATTGCACCTTGCAATGCGGAGAAATTACTGTTTGTGCATTTACAATATTCATTGATTTTTGCCATTGAAAAACGTCCAGAAATGATTGAAGCTACTGACTGAATGAAAGGAGCTGGCATCTCACTCTCTTTGAATCTTGTTTATCATGCTAAGAGGAGCAGGAAAAAGCAAAAAATTTCAGAATTGCACCTTGCAATGCGGAGAAATTACTGTTTGTGCATTTACAATATTCATTGATTTTTGCCATTGAAAAACATCATGTTATTCATATACCAGAAATGTTTGTAGCTACTGACTGAATGAAAGGAGCTGGCATCTCACTCTCTTTGAATCTTCTTTATCATGCTAAGAGGAGCAGGAAAAAGCAAAAAATTTCAGAATTGCACCTTGCAATGCGGAGAAATTACTGTTTGTGCATTTACAATATTCATTGATTTTTGCCATTGAAAAACGTCCAGAAATGATTGAAGCTACTGACTGAATGAAAGGAGCTGGCATCTCACTCTCTTTGAATCTTCTTTATCATGCTAAGAGGAGCAGGAAAAAGCAAAAAATTTCAGAATTGCACCTTGCAATGTGGAGAAATTACTGTTTGTGCATTTACAATATTCATTGATTTTTGCCATTGAAAAACATCATGTTATTCATATACCAGAAATGATTGAAGCTACTGACTGAATGAAAGGAGCTGGCATCTCACTCTCTTTGAATCTTCTTTATCATGCTAAGAGGAGCAGGAAAAAGCAAAAAATTTCAGAATTGCACCTTGCAATGCGGAGAAATTACTGTTTGTGCATTTACAATATTCATTGATTTTTGCCATTGAAAAACGTCCAGAAATGATTGAAGCTACTGACTGAATGAAAGGAGCTGGCATCTCACTCTCTTTGAATCTTCTTTATCATGCTAAGAGGAGCAGGAAAAAGCAAAAAATTTCAGAATTGCACCTTGCAATGCGGAGAAATTACTGTTTGTGCTTTTACAATATTCATTGATTTTTGCCATTGAAAAACATCATGTTATTCATATACCAGAAATGTTTGAAGCTACTGACTGAATGAAAGGAGCTGGCATCTCACTCTCTTTGAATCTTCTTTATCATGCTAAGAGGAGCAGGAAAAAGCAAAAAATTTCAGAATTGCACCTTGCAATGCGGAGAAATTACTGTTTGTGCATTTACAATATTCATTGATTTTTGCCATTGAAAAACGTCCAGAAATGATTGAAGCTACTGACTGAATGAAAGGAGCTGGCATCTCACTCTCTTTGAATCTTCTTTATCATGCTAAGAGGAGCAGGAAAAAGCAAAAAATTTCAGAATTGCACCTTGCAATGCGGAGAAATTACTGTTTGTGCATTTACAATATTCATTGATTTTTGCCATTGAAAAACGTCCAGAAATGATTGAAGCTACTGACTGAATGAAAGGAGCTGGCATCTCACTCTCTTTGAATCTTCTTTATCATGCTAAGAGGAGCAGGAAAAAGCAAAAAATTTCAGAATTGCAACTTGCAATGCGGAGAAATTACTGTTTGTGCATTTACAATATTCATTGATTTTTGCCATTGAAAAACATCATGTTATTCATATACCAGGAATGATTGAAGCTACTGACTGAATGAAAGGAGCTGGCATCTCACTCTCTTTGAATCTTCTTTATCATGCTAAGAGGAGCAGGAAAAAGCAAAAAATTTCAGAATTGCACCTTGCAATGCGGAGAAATTACTGTTTGTGCATTTACAATATTCATTGATTTTTGCCATTGAAAAACGTCCAGAAATGATTGAAGCTACTGACTGAATGAAAGGAGCTGGCATCTCACTCTCTTTGAATCTTCTTTATCATGCTAAGAGGAGCAGGAAAAAGCAAAAAATTTCAGAATTGCACCTTGCAATGCGGAGAAATTACTGTTTGTGCTTTTACAATATTCATTGATTTTTGCCATTGAAAAACATCATATTATTCATATACCAGAAATGTTTGAAGCTACTGACTGAATGAAAGGAGCTGGCATCTCACTCTCTTTGAATCTTCTTTATCATGCTAAGAGGAGCAGGAAAAAGCAAAAAATTTCAGAATTGCACCTTGCAATGCGGAGAAATTACTGTTTGTGCATTTACAATATTCATTGATTTTTGCCATTGAAAAACGTCCAGAAATGATTGAAGCTACTGACTGAATGAAAGGAGCTGGCATCTCACTCTCTTTGAATCTTCTTTATCATGCTAAGAGGAGCAGGAAAAAGCAAAAAATTTCAGAATTGCACCTTGCAATGCGGAGAAATTACTGTTTGTGCATTTACAATATTCATTGATTTTTGCCATTGAAAAACGTCCAGAAATGATTGAAGCTACTGACTGAATGAAAGGAGCTGGCATCTCACTCTCTTTGAATCTTCTTTATCATGCTAAGAGGAGCAGGAAAAAGCAAAAAATTTCAGAATTGCACCTTGCAATGCGGAGAAATTACTGTTTGTGCATTTACAATATTCATTGATTTTTGCCATTGAAAAACATCATGTTATTCATATACCAGAAATGATTGAAGCTACTGACTGAATGAAAGGAGCTGGCATCTTACTCTCTTTGAATCTTCTTTGTCATGCTAAGAGGAGCAGGAAAAAGCAAAAAATTTCAGAATTGCACCTTGCAATGCGGAGAAATTACTGTTTGTGCATTTACAATATTCATTGATTTTTGCCATTGAAAAACGTCCAGAAATGATTGAAGCTACTGACTGAATGAAAGGAGCTGGCATCTCACTCTCTTTGAATCTTCTTTATCATGCTAAGAGGAGCAGGAAAAAGCAAAAAATTTCAGAATTGCACATTGCAATGCGGAGAAATTACTGTTTGTGCATTTACAATATTCATTGATTTTTGCCATTGAAAAACGTCCAGAAATGATTGAAGCTACTGACTGAATGAAAGGAGCTGGCATCTCACTCTCTTTGAATCTTCTTTATCATGCTAAGAGGAGCAGGAAAAAGCAAAAAATTTCAGAATTGCACCTTGCAATGCGGAGAAATTACTGTTTGTGCATTTACAATATTCATTGATTTTTGCCATTGAAAAACATCATGTTATTCATATACCAGAAATGTTTGTAGCTACTGACTGAATGAAAGGAGCTGGCATCTCACTCTCTTTGAATCTTCTTTATCATGCTAAGAGGAGCAGGAAAAAGCAAAAAATTTAAGAATTGCACCTTGCAATGCAGAGAAATTACTGTTTGTGCATTTACAATATTCATTGATTTTTGCCATTGAAAAACGTCCAGAAATGATTGAAGCTACTGACTGAATGAAAGGAGCTGGCATCTCACTCTCTTTGAATCTTCTTTATCATGCTAAGAGGAGCAGGAAAAAGCAAAAAATTTCAGAATTGCACCTTGCAATGCGGAGAAATTACTGTTTGTGCATTTACAATATTCATTGATTTTTGCCATTGAAAAACGTCCAGAAATGATTGAAGCTACTGACTGAATGAAAGGAGCTGGCATCTCACTCTCTTTGAATCTTCTTTATCATGCTAAGAGGAGCAGGAAAAAGCAAAAAATTTCAGAATTGCACCTTGCAATGCGGAGAAATTACTCTTTGTGCATTTACAATATTCATTGATTTTTGCCATTGAAAAACATCATGTTATTCATATACCAGAAATGTTTGAAGCTACTGACTGAATGAAAGGAGCTGGCATCTCACTCTCTTTGAATCTTCTTTATCATGCTAAGAGGAGCAGGAAAAAGCAAAAAATTTCAGAATTGCACCTTGCAATGCGGAGAAATTACTGTTTGTGCATTTACAATATTCATTGATTTTTGCCATTGAAAAACATCATGTTATTCATATACCAGAAATGTTTGAAGCTACTGACTGAATGAAAGGAGCTGGCATCTCACTCTCTTTGAATCTTCTTTATCATGCTAAGAGGAGCAGGAAAAAGCAAAAAATTTCAGAATTGCACCTTGCAATGTGGAGAAATTACTGTTTGTGCATTTACAATATTCATTGATTTTTACCATTGAAAAACGTCCAGAAATGATTGAAGCTACTGACTGAATGAAAGTAGCTGGCATCTCACTCTCTTTGAATCTTCTTTATCATGCTAAGAGGAGCAGGAAAAAGCAAAAAATTTCAGACTTGCACCTTGCAATGCGGAGAAATTACTGTTTGTGCATTTACAATATTCATTGATTTTTGCCATTGAAAAACATCATGTTATTCATATACCAGAAATGTTTGAAGCTACTGACTGAATGAAAGGAGCTGGCATCTCACTCTCTTTGAATCTTCTTTATCATGCTAAGAGGAGCAGGAAAAAGCAAAAAATTTCAGAATTGCACCTTGCAATGCGGAGAAATTACTGTTTGTGCATTTACAATATTCATTGATTTTTGCCATTGAAAAACGTCCAGAAATGATTGAAGCTACTGACTGAATGAAAGGAGCTGGCATCTCACTCTCTTTGAATCTTCTTTATCATGCTAAGAGGAGCAGGAAAAAGCAAAAAATTTCAGAATTGCACCTTGCAATGCGGAGAAATTACTGTTTGTGCATTTACAATATTCATTGATTTTTGCCATTGAAAAACGTCCAGAAATGATTGAAGCTACTGACTGAATGAAAGGAGCTGGCATCTCACTCTCTTTGAATCTTCTTTATCATGCTAAGAGGAGCAGGAAAAATCAAAAAATTTCAGAATTGCACCTTGCAATGCGGAGAAATTACTGTTTGTGCATTTACAATATTCAATGATTTTTGCCATTGAAAAACATGTTATTCATATACCAGAAATGTTTGAAGCTACTGACTGAATGAAAGGAGCTGGCACCTCACTCTCTTTGAATCTTCTTTATCATGCTAAGAGGAGCGGGAAAAAGCAAAAAATTTCAGAATTGCACCTTGCAATGCGGAGAAATTACTGTTTGTGCATTTACAATATTCATTGATTTTTGCCATTGAAAAACATCCAGAAATGATTGAAGGTACTGACTGAATGAAAGGAGCTGGCATCTCACTCTCTTTGAATCTTCTTTATCATGCTAAGAGGAGCAGGAAAAAGCAAAAAATTTCAGAATTGCACTTTGCAATGCGGAGAAATTACTGTTTGTGCATTTACAATATTCATTGATTTTTGCCATTGAAAAACGTCCAGAAATGATTGAAGCTACTGACTGAATGAAAGGAGCTGGCATCTCACTCTCTTTGAATCTTCTTTATCATGCTAAGAGGAGCAGGAAAAAGCCAAAAATTTCAGAATTGCACCTTGCAATGCGGAGAAATTACAGTTTGTGCATTTACAATATTCATTGATTTTTGCCATTGAAAAACATCCAGAAATGATTGAAGCTACTGACTGAATGAAAGGAGCTGGCATCTCACTCTCTTTGAATATTCTTTATCATGCTAAGAGGAGCAGGAAAAAGCAAAAAATTTCAGAATTGCACCTTGCAATGCGGAGAAATTACTGTTTGTGCATTTACAATATTCATTGATTTTTGCCATTGAAAAACATCATGTTATTCATATACCAGAAATGTTTGAAGCTACTGACTGAATGAAAGGAGCTGGCATCTCACTCTCTTTGAATCTTCTTTATCATGCTAAGAGGAGCAGGAAAAAGCAAAAAATTTCAGAATTGCACCTTGCAATGCGGAGAAATTACTGTTTGTGCATTTACAATATTCATTGATTATTGCCATTGAAAAACATCATGTTATTCATATACCAGAAATGTTTGAAGCTACTGACTGAATGAAAGGAGCTGGCATCTCACTCTCTGAATCTTCTTTATCATGCTAAGAGGAGCAGGAAAAAGCAAAAAATTTCAGAATTGCACCTTGCAATGTGGAGAAATTACTGTTTGTGCATTTACAATATTCATTGATTTTTACCATTGAAAAACGTCCAGAAATGATTGAAGCTACTGACTGAATGAAAGTAGCTGGCATCTCACTCTCTTTGAATCTTCTTTATCATGCTAAGAGGAGCAGGAAAAAGCAAAAAATTTCAGAATTGCACCTTGCAATGCAGAGAAATTACTGTTTGTGCATTTACAATATTCATTGATTTTTGCCATTGAAAAACATCATGTTATTCATATACCAGAAATGTTTGAAGCTACTGACTGAATGAAAGGAGCTGGCATCTCACTCTCTTTGAATCTTCTTTATCATGCTAAGAGGAGCAGGAAAAAGCAAAAAATTTCAGAATTGCACCTTGCAATGTGGAGAAATTACTGTTTGTGCATTTACAATATTCATTGATTTTTACCATTGAAAAACGTCCAGAAATGATTGAAGCTACTGACTGAATGAAAGTAGCTGGCATCTCACTCTCTTTGAATCTTCTTTATCATGCTAAGAGGAGTAGGAAAAAGCAAAAAATTTCAGAATTGCACCTTGCAATGCGGAGAAATTACTGTTTGTGCATTTACAATATTCATTGATTTTTGCCATTGAAAAACATCATGTTATTCATATACCAGAAATGATTGAAGCTACTGACTGAATGAAAGGAGCTGGCATCTCACTCTCTTTGAATCTTCTTTATCATGCTAAGAGGAGCAGGAAAAAGCAAAAAATTTCAGAATTGCACCTTGCAATGCGGAGAAATTACTGTTTGTGCATTTACAATATTCATTGATTTTTGCCATTGAAAAACGTCCAGAAATGATTGAAGCTACTGACTGAATGAAAGGAACTGGCATCTCACTCTCTTTGAATCTTCTTTATCATGCTAAGAGGAGCAGGAAAAAGCAAAAAATTTCAGAATTGCACCTTGCAATGCGGAGAAATTACTGTTTGTGCATTTACAAAATTCATTGATTTTTGCCATTGAAAAACATCATGTTATTCATATACCAGAAATGTTTGAAGCTACTGACTGAATGAAAGGAGCTGACATCTCACTCTCTTTGAATCTTCTTTATCATGCTAAGAGGAGCAGGAAAAAGCAAAAAATTTCAGAATTGCACCTTGCAATGCGGAGAAATTACTGTTTGTGCATTTACAATATTCATTGATTTTTGCCATTGAAAAACGTCCAGAAATGATTGAAGCTACTGACTGAATGAAAGGAGCTGGCATCTCACTCTCTTTGAATCTTCTTTATCATGCTAAGAGGAGCAGGAAAAAGCAAAAAATTTCAGAATTGCACCTTGCAATGCGGAGAAATTACTGTTTGTGCATTTACAATATTCATTGATTTTTGCCATTGAAAAACGTCCAGAAATGATTGAAGCTACTGACTGAATGAAAGGAGCTGGCATCTCACTCTCTTTGAATCTTCTTTATCATGCTAAGAGGAGCAGGAAAAAGCAAAAAATTTCAGAATTGCACCTTGCAATGCGGAGAAATTACTGTTTGTGCATTTACAATATTCATTGATTTTTGCCATTGAAAAACATCATGTTATTCATATACCAGAAATGATTGAAGCTACTGACTGAATGAAAGGAGCTGGCATCTCACTCTCTTTGAATCTTCTTTATCATGCTAAGAGGAGCAGGAAAAAGCAAAAAATTTCAGAATTGCACCTTGCAATGCGGAGAAATTACTGTTTGTGCATTTACAATATTCATTGATTTTTGCCATTGAAAAACGTCCAGAAATGATTGAAGCTACTGACTGAATGAAAGGAACTGGCATCTCACTCTCTTTGAATCTTCATCATGCTAAGAGGAGCAGGAAAAAGCAAAAAATTTCAGAATTGCACCTTGCAATGCGGAGAAATTACTGTTTGTGCATTTACAAAATTCATTGATTTTTGCCATTGAAAAACATCATGTTATTCATATACCAGAAATGTTTGAAGCTACTGACTGAATGAAAGGAGCTGACATCTCACTCTCTTTGAATCTTCTTTATCATGCTAAGAGGAGCAGGAAAAAGCAAAAAATTTCAGAATTGCACCTTGCAATGCGGAGAAATTACTGTTTGTGCATTTACAATATTCATTGATTTTTGCCATTGAAAAACGTCCAGAAATGATTGAAGCTACTGACTGAATGAAAGGAGCTGGCATCTCACTCTCTTTGAATCTTCTTTATCATGCTAAGAGGAGCAGGAAAAAGCAAAAAATTTCAGAATTGCACCTTGCAATGCGGAGAAATTACTGTTTGTGCATTTACAATATTCATTGATTTTTGCCATTGAAAAACATCATGTTATTCATATACCAGAAATGATTGAAGCTACTGACTGAATGAAAGGAGCTGGCATCTCACTCTCTTTGAATCTTCTTTATCATGCTAAGAGGAGCAGGAAAAAGCAAAAAATTTCAGAATTGCACCTTGCAATGTGGAGAAATTACTGTTTGTGCATTTACAATATTCATTGATTTTTACCATTGAAAAACGTCCAGAAATGATTGAAGCTACTGACTGAATGAAAGTAGCTGGCATCTCACTCTCTTTGAATCTTCTTTATCATGCTAAGAGGAGCAGGAAAAAGCAAAAAATTTCAGACTTGCACCTTGCAATGCGGAGAAATTACTGTTTGTGCATTTACAATATTCATTGATTTTTGCCATTGAAAAACATCATGTTATTCATATACCAGAAATGTTTGAAGCTACTGACTGAATGAAAGGAGCTGGCATCTCACTCTCTTTGAATCTTCTTTATCATGCTAAGAGGAGCAGGAAAAAGCAAAAAATTTCAGAATTGCACCTTGCAATGCGGAGAAATTACTGTTTGTGCATTTACAATATTCATTGATTTTTGCCATTGAAAAACGTCCAGAAATGATTGAAGCTACTGACTGAATGAAAGGAGCTGGCATCTCACTCTCTTTGAATCTTGTTTATCATGCTAAGAGGAGCAGGAAAAAGCAAAAAATTTCAGAATTGCACCTTGCAATGCGGAGAAATTACTGTTTGTGCATTTACAATATTCATTGATTTTTGCCATTGAAAAACGTCCAGAAATGATTGAAGCTACTGACTGAATGAAAGGAGCTGGCATCTCACTCTCTTTGAATCTTCTTTATCATGCTAAGAGGAGCAGGAAAAAGCAAAAAAATTCAGAATTGCACCTTGCAATGCGGAGAAATTACTGTTTGTGCATTTACAATATTCATTGATTTTTGCCATTGAAAAACATCATGTTATTCATATACCAGAAATGATTGAAGCTACTGACTGAATGAAAGGAGCTGGCATCTCACTCTCTTTGAATCTTCTTTATCATGCTAAGAGGAGCAGGAAAAAGCAAAAAATTTCAGAATTGCACCTTGCAATGCGGAGAAATTACTGTTTGTGCATTTACAATATTCATTGATTTTTGCCATTGAAAAACGTCCAGAAATGATTGAAGCTACTGACTGAATGAAAGGAGCTGGCATCTCACTCTCTTTGAATCTTCTTTATCATGCTAAGAGGAGCAGGAAAAAGCAAAAAATTTCAGAATTGCACCTTGCAATGCGGAGAAATTACTGTTTGTGCATTTACAATATTCATTGATTTTTGCCATTGAAAAACATCATGTTATTCATATACCAGAAATGATTGAAGCTACTGACTGAATGAAAGGAGCTGGCATCTCACTCTCTTTGAATCTTCTTTATCATGCTAAGAGGAGCAGGAAAAAGCAAAAAATTTCAGAATTGCACCTTGCAATGCGGAGAAATTACTGTTTGTGCATTTACAATATTCATTGATTTTTGCCATTGAAAAACGTCCAGAAATGATTGAAGCTACTGACTGAATGAAAGGAACTGGCATCTCACTCTCTTTGAATCTTCTTTATCATGCTAAGAGGAGCAGGAAAAAGCAAAAAATTTCAGAATTGCACCTTGCAATGCGGAGAAATTACTGTTTGTGCATTTACAAAATTCATTGATTTTTGCCATTGAAAAACATCATGTTATTCATATACCAGAAATGTTTGAAGCTACTGACTGAATGAAAGGAGCTGACATCTCACTCTCTTTGAATCTTCTTTATCATGCTAAGAGGAGCAGGAAAAAGCAAAAAATTTCAGAATTGCACCTTGCAATGCGGAGAAATTACTGTTTGTGCATTTACAATATTCATTGATTTTTGCCATTGAAAAACGTCCAGAAATGATTGAAGCTACTGACTGAATGAAAGGAGCTGGCATCTCACTCTCTTTGAATCTTCTTTATCATGCTAAGAGGAGCAGGAAAAAGCAAAAAATTTCAGAATTGCACCTTGCAATGCGGAGAAATTACTGTTTGTGCATTTACAATATTCATTGATTTTTGCCATTGAAAAACATCATGTTATTCATATACCAGAAATGATTGAAGCTACTGACTGAATGAAAGGAGCTGGCATCTCACTCTCTTTGAATCTTCTTTATCATGCTAAGAGGAGCAGGAAAAAGCAAAAAATTTCAGAATTGCACCTTGCAATGTGGAGAAATTACTGTTTGTGCATTTACAATATTCATTGATTTTTACCATTGAAAAACGTCCAGAAATGATTGAAGCTACTGACTGAATGAAAGTAGCTGGCATCTCACTCTCTTTGAATCTTCTTTATCATGCTAAGAGGAGCAGGAAAAAGCAAAAAATTTCAGACTTGCACCTTGCAATGCGGAGAAATTACTGTTTGTGCATTTACAATATTCATTGATTTTTGCCATTGAAAAACATCATGTTATTCATATACCAGAAATGTTTGAAGCTACTGACTGAATGAAAGGAGCTGGCATCTCACTCTCTTTGAATCTTCTTTATCATGCTAAGAGGAGCAGGAAAAAGCAAAAAATTTCAGAATTGCACCTTGCAATGCGGAGAAATTACTGTTTGTGCATTTACAATATTCATTGATTTTTGCCATTGAAAAACGTCCAGAAATGATTGAAGCTACTGACTGAATGAAAGGAGCTGGCATCTCACTCTCTTTGAATCTTGTTTATCATGCTAAGAGGAGCAGGAAAAAGCAAAAAATTTCAGAATTGCACCTTGCAATGCGGAGAAATTACTGTTTGTGCATTTACAATATTCATTGATTTTTGCCATTGAAAAACGTCCAGAAATGATTGAAGCTACTGACTGAATGAAAGGAGCTGGCATCTCACTCTCTTTGAATCTTCTTTATCATGCTAAGAGGAGCAGGAAAAAGCAAAAAAATTCAGAATTGCACCTTGCAATGCGGAGAAATTACTGTTTGTGCATTTACAATATTCATTGATTTTTGCCATTGAAAAACATCATGTTATTCATATACCAGAAATGATTGAAGCTACTGACTGAATGAAAGGAGCTGGCATCTCACTCTCTTTGAATCTTCTTTATCATGCTAAGAGGAGCAGGAAAAAGCAAAAAATTTCAGAATTGCACCTTGCAATGCGGAGAAATTACTGTTTGTGCATTTACAATATTCATTGATTTTTGCCATTGAAAAACGTCCAGAAATGATTGAAGCTACTGACTGAATGAAAGGAACTGGCATCTCACTCTCTTTGAATCTTCTTTATCATGCTAAGAGGAGCAGGAAAAAGCAAAAAATTTCAGAATTGCACCTTGCAATGCGGAGAAATTACTGTTTGTGCATTTACAAAATTCATTGATTTTTGCCATTGAAAAACATCATGTTATTCATATACCAGAAATGTTTGAAGCTACTGACTGAATGAAAGGAGCTGACATCTCACTCTCTTTGAATCTTCTTTATCATGCTAAGAGGAGCAGGAAAAAGCAAAAAATTTCAGAATTGCACCTTGCAATGCGGAGAAATTACTGTTTGTGCATTTACAATATTCATTGATTTTTGCCATTGAAAAACGTCCAGAAATGATTGAAGCTACTGACTGAATGAAAGGAGCTGGCATCTCACTCTCTTTGAATCTTCTTTATCATGCTAAGAGGAGCAGGAAAAAGCAAAAAATTTCAGAATTGCACCTTGCAATGCGGAGAAATTACTGTTTGTGCATTTACAATATTCATTGATTTTTGCCATTGAAAAACGTCCAGAAATGATTGAAGCTACTGACTGAATGAAAGGAGCTGGCATCTCACTCTCTTTGAATCTTCTTTATCATGCTAAGAGGAGCAGGAAAAAGCAAAAAATTTCAGAATTGCAACTTGCAATGCGGAGAAATTACTGTTTGTGCATTTACAATATTCATTGATTTTTGCCATTGAAAAACATCATGTTATTCATATACCAGAAATGATTGAAGCTACTGACTGAATGAAAGGAGCTGGCATCTCACTCTCTTTGAATCTTCTTTATCATGCTAAGAGGAGCAGGAAAAAGCAAAAAATTTCAGAATTGCACCTTGCAATGCGGAGAAATTACTGTTTGTGCATTTACAATATTCATTGATTTTTGCCATTGAAAAACGTCCAGAAATGATTGAAGCTACTGACTGAATGAAAGGAGCTGGCATCTCACTCTCTTTGAATCTTCTTTATCATGCTAAGAGGAGCAGGAAAAAGCAAAAAATTTCAGAATTGCACCTTGCAATGCGGAGAAATTACTGTTTGTGCTTTTACAATATTCATTGATTTTTGCCATTGAAAAACATCATATTATTCATATACCAGAAATGTTTGAAGCTACTGACTGAATGAAAGGAGCTGGCATCTCACTCTCTTTGAATCTTCTTTATCATGCTAAGAGGAGCAGGAAAAAGCAAAAAATTTCAGAATTGCACCTTGCAATGCGGAGAAATTACTGTTTGTGCATTTACAATATTCATTGATTTTTGCCATTGAAAAACGTCCAGAAATGATTGAAGCTACTGACTGAATGAAAGGAGCTGGCATCTCACTCTCTTTGAATCTTCTTTATCATGCTAAGAGGAGCAGGAAAAAGCAAAAAATTTCAGAATTGCACCTTGCAATGCGGAGAAATTACTGTTTGTGCATTTACAATATTCATTGATTTTTGCCATTGAAAAACGTCCAGAAATGATTGAAGCTACTGACTGAATGAAAGGAGCTGGCATCTCACTCTCTTTGAATCTTCTTTATCATGCTAAGAGGAGCAGGAAAAAGCAAAAAATTTCAGAATTGCACCTTGCAATGCGGAGAAATTACTGTTTGTGCATTTACAATATTCATTGATTTTTGCCATTGAAAAACATCATGTTATTCATATACCAGAAATGATTGAAGCTACTGACTGAATGAAAGGAGCTGGCATCTTACTCTCTTTGAATCTTCTTTGTCATGCTAAGAGGAGCAGGAAAAAGCAAAAAATTTCAGAATTGCACCTTGCAATGCGGAGAAATTACTGTTTGTGCATTTACAATATTCATTGATTTTTGCCATTGAAAAACGTCCAGAAATGATTGAAGCTACTGACTGAATGAAAGGAGCTGGCATCTCACTCTCTTTGAATCTTCTTTATCATGCTAAGAGGAGCAGGAAAAAGCAAAAAATTTCAGAATTGCACCTTGCAATGCGGAGAAATTACTGTTTGTGCATTTACAATATTCATTGATTTTTGCCATTGAAAAACGTCCAGAAATGATTGAAGCTACTGACTGAATGAAAGGAGCTGGCATCTCACTCTCTTTGAATCTTCTTTATCATGCTAAGAGGAGCAGGAAAAAGCAAAAAATTTCAGAATTGCACCTTGCAATGCGGAGAAATTACTGTTTGTGCATTTACAATATTCATTGATTTTTGCCATTGAAAAACATCATGTTATTCATATACCAGAAATGTTTGTAGCTACTGACTGAATGAAAGGAGCTGGCATCTCACTCTCTTTGAATCTTCTTTTTCATGCTAAGAGGAGCAGGAAAAAGCAAAAAATTTCAGAATTGCACCTTGCAATGCGGAGAAATTACTGTTTGTGCATTTACAATATTCATTGATTTTTGCCATTGAAAAACGTCCAGAAATGATTGAAGCTACTGACTGAATGAAAGGAGCTGGCATCTCACTCTCTTTGAATCTTCTTTATCATGCTAAGAGGAGCAGGAAAAAGCAAAAAATTTCAGAATTGCACCTTGCAATGCGGAGAAATTACTGTTTGTGCATTTACAATATTCATTGATTTTTGCCATTGAAAAACGTCCAGAAATGATTGAAGCTACTGACTGAATGAAAGGAGCTGGCATCTCACTCTCTTTGAATCTTCTTTATCATGCTAAGAGGAGCAGGAAAAAGCAAAAAATTTCAGAATTGCACCTTGCAATGCGGAGAAATTACTCTTTGTGCATTTACAATATTCATTGATTTTTGCCATTGAAAAACATCATGTTATTCATATACCAGAAATGTTTGAAGCTACTGACTGAATGAAAGGAGCTGGCATCTCACTCTCTTTGAATCTTCTTTATCATGCTAAGAGGAGCAGGAAAAAGCAAAAAATTTCAGAATTGCACCTTGCAATGCGGAGAAATTACTGTTTGTGCATTTACAATATTCATTGATTTTTGCCATTGAAAAACGTCCAGAAATGATTGAAGCTACTGACTGAATGAAAGGAGCTGGCATCTCACTCTCTTTGAATCTTCTTTATCATGCTAAGAGGAGCAGGAAAAAGCAAAAAATTTCAGAATTGCACCTTGCAATGCGGAGAAATTACTGTTTGTGCATTTACAATATTCATTGATTTTTGCCATTGAAAAACATCATGTTATTCATATACCAGAAATGTTTGTAGCTACTGACTGAATGAAAGGAGCTGGCATCTCACTCTCTTTGAATCTTCTTTATCATGCTAAGAGGAGCAGGAAAAAGCAAAAAATTTCAGAATTGCACCTTGCAATGCGGAGAAATTACTGTTTGTGCATTTACAATATTCATTGATTTTTGCCATTGAAAAACGTCCAGAAATGATTGAAGCTACTGACTGAATGAAAGGAGCTGGCATCTCACTCTCTTTGAATCTTCTTTATCATGCTAAGAGGAGCAGGAAAAAGCAAAAAATTTCAGAATTGCACCTTGCAATGCGGAGAAATTACTGTTTGTGCATTTACAATATTCATTGATTTTTGCCATTGAAAAACGTCCAGAAATGATTGAAGCTACTGACTGAATGAAAGGAGCTGGCATCTCACTCTCTTTGAATCTTCTTTATCATGCTAAGAGGAGCAGGAAAAAGCAAAAAATTTCAGAATTGCACCTTGCAATGCGGAGAAATTACTCTTTGTGCATTTACAATATTCATTGATTTTTGCCATTGAAAAACATCATGTTATTCATATACCAGAAATGTTTGAAGCTACTGACTGAATGAAAGGAGCTGGCATCTCACTCTCTTTGAATCTTCTTTATCATGCTAAGAGGAGCAGGAAAAAGCAAAAAATTTCAGAATTGCACCTTGCAATGCGGAGAAATTACTGTTTGTGCATTTACAATATTCATTGATTTTTGCCATTGAAAAACATCATGTTATTCATATACCAGAAATGTTTGAAGCTACTGACTGAATGAAAGGAGCTGGCATCTCACTCTCTTTGAATCTTCTTTATCATGCTAAGAGGAGCAGGAAAAAGCAAAAAATTTCAGAATTGCACCTTGCAATGTGGAGAAATTACTGTTTGTGCATTTACAATATTCATTGATTTTTACCATTGAAAAACGTCCAGAAATGATTGAAGCTACTGACTGAATGAAAGTAGCTGGCATCTCACTCTCTTTGAATCTTCTTTATCATGCTAAGAGGAGCAGGAAAAAGCAAAAAATTTCAGACTTGCACCTTGCAATGCGGAGAAATTACTGTTTGTGCATTTACAATATTCATTGATTTTTGCCATTGAAAAACATCATGTTATTCATATACCAGAAATGTTTGAAGCTACTGACTGAATGAAAGGAGCTGGCATCTCACTCTCTTTGAATCTTCTTTATCATGCTAAGAGGAGCAGGAAAAAGCAAAAAATTTCAGAATTGCACCTTGCAATGCGGAGAAATTACTGTTTGTGCATTTACAATATTCATTGATTTTTGCCATTGAAAAACGTCCAGAAATGATTGAAGCTACTGACTGAATGAAAGGAGCTGGCATCTCACTCTCTTTGAATCTTCTTTATCATGCTAAGAGGAGCAGGAAAAAGCAAAAAATTTCAGAATTGCACCTTGCAATGCGGAGAAATTACTGTTTGTGCATTTACAATATTCATTGATTTTTGCCATTGAAAAACGTCCAGAAATGATTGAAGCTACTGACTGAATGAAAGGAGCTGGCATCTCACTCTCTTTGAATCTTCTTTATCATGCTAAGAGGAGCAGGAAAAATCAAAAAATTTCAGAATTGCACCTTGCAATGCGGAGAAATTACTGTTTGTGCATTTACAATATTCAATGATTTTTGCCATTGAAAAACATGTTATTCATATACCAGAAATGTTTGAAGCTACTGACTGAATGAAAGGAGCTGGCACCTCACTCTCTTTGAATCTTCTTTATCATGCTAAGAGGAGCGGGAAAAAGCAAAAAATTTCAGAATTGCACCTTGCAATGCGGAGAAATTACTGTTTGTGCATTTACAATATTCATTGATTTTTGCCATTGAAAAACATCCAGAAATGATTGAAGGTACTGACTGAATGAAAGGAGCTGGCATCTCACTCTCTTTGAATCTTCTTTATCATGTTAAGAGGAGCAGGAAAAAGCAAAAAATTTCAGAATTGCACCTTGCAATGCGGAGAAATTACTGTTTGTGCATTTACAATATTCATTGATTTTTGCCATTGAAAAACGTCCAGAAATGATTGAAGCTACTGACTGAATGAAAGGAGCTGGCATCTCACTCTCTTTGAATCTTCTTTATCATGCTAAGAGGAGCAGGAAAAAGCCAAAAATTTCAGAATTGCACCTTGCAATGCGGAGAAATTACAGTTTGTGCATTTACAATATTCATTGATTTTTGCCATTGAAAAACATCCAGAAATGATTGAAGCTACTGACTGAATGAAAGGAGCTGGCATCTCACTCTCTTTGAATATTCTTTATCATGCTAAGAGGAGCAGGAAAAAGCAAAAAATTTCAGAATTGCACCTTGCAATGCGGAGAAATTACTGTTTGTGCATTTACAATATTCATTGATTTTTGCCATTGAAAAACATCATGTTATTCATATACCAGAAATGTTTGAAGCTACTGATTGAATGAAAGGAGCTGGCATCTCACTCTCTTTGAATCTTCTTTATCATGCTAAGAGGAGCAGGAAAAAGCAAAAAATTTCAGAATTGCACCTTGCAATGCGGAGAAATTACTGTTTGTGCATTTACAATATTCATTGATTTTTGCCATTGAAAAACATCATGTTATTCATATACCAGAAATGTTTGAAGCTACTGACTGATTGAAAGGAGCTGGCATCTCACTCTCTGAATCTTCTTTATCATGCTAAGAGGAGCAGGAAAAAGCAAAAAATTTCAGAATTGCACCTTGCAATGTGGAGAAATTACTGTTTGTGCATTTACAATATTCATTGATTTTTACCATTGAAAAACGTCCAGAAATGATTGAAGCTACTGACTGAATGAAAGAAGCTGGCATCTCACTCTCTTTGAATCTTCTTTATCATGCTAAGAGGAGCAGGAAAAAGCAAAAAATTTCAGAATTGCACCTTGCAATGCAGAGAAATTACTGTTTGTGCATTTACAATATTCATTGATTTTTGCCATTGAAAAACATCATGTTATTCATATACCAGAAATGTTTGAAGCTACTGACTGAATGAAAGGAGCTGGCATCTCACTCTCTTTGAATCTTCTTTATCATGCTAAGAGGAGCAGGAAAAAGCAAAAAATTTCAGAATTGCACCTTGCAATGTGGAGAAATTACTGTTTGTGCATTTACAATATTCATTGATTTTTACCATTGAAAAACGTCCAGAAATGATTGAAGCTACTGACTGAATGAAAGTAGCTGGCATCTCACTCTCTTTGAATCTTCTTTATCATGCTAAGAGGAGCAGGAAAAAGCAAAAAATTTCAGAATTGCACCTTGCAATGCGGAGAAATTACTGTTTGTGCATTTACAATATTCATTGATTTTTGCCATTGAAAAACATCATGTTATTCATATACCAGAAATGATTGAAGCTACTGACTGAATGAAAGGAGCTGGCATCTCACTCTCTTTGAATCTTCTTTATCATGCTAAGAGGAGCAGGAAAAAGCAAAAAATTTCAGAATTGCACCTTGCAATGCGGAGAAATTACTGTTTGTGCATTTACAATATTCATTGATTTTTGCCATTGAAAAACGTCCAGAAATGATTGAAGCTACTGACTGAATGAAAGGAACTGGCATCTCACTCTCTTTGAATCTTCTTTATCATGCTGAGGAGCAGGAAAAAGCAAAAAATTTCAGAATTGCACCTTGCAATGCGGAGAAATTACTGTTTGTGCATTTACAAAATTCATTGATTTTTGCCATTGAAAAACATCATGTTATTCATATACCAGAAATGTTTGAAGCTACTGACTGAATGAAAGGAGCTGACATCTCACTCTCTTTGAATCTTCTTTATCATGCTAAGAGGAGCAGGAAAAAGCAAAAAATTTCAGAATTGCACCTTGCAATGCGGAGAAATTACTGTTTGTGCATTTACAATATTCATTGATTTTTGCCATTGAAAAACGTCCAGAAATGATTGAAGCTACTGACTGAATGAAAGGAGCTGGCATCTCACTCTCTTTGAATCTTCTTTATCATGCTAAGAGGAGCAGGAAAAAGCAAAAAATTTCAGAATTGCACCTTGCAATGCGGAGAAATTACTGTTTGTGCATTTACAATATTCATTGATTTTTGCCATTGAAAAACGTCCAGAAATGATTGAAGCTACTGACTGAATGAAAGGAGCTGGCATCTCACTCTCTTTGAATCTTCTTTATCATGCTAAGAGGAGCAGGAAAAAGCAAAAAATTTCAGAATTGCACCTTGCAATGCGGAGAAATTACTGTTTGTGCATTTACAATATTCATTGATTTTTGCCATTGAAAAACATCATGTTATTCATATACCAGAAATGATTGAAGCTACTGACTGAATGAAAGGAGCTGGCATCTCACTCTCTTTGAATCTTCTTTATCATGCTAAGAGGAGCAGGAAAAAGCAAAAAATTTCAGAATTGCACCTTGCAATGCGGAGAAATTACTGTTTGTGCATTTACAATATTCATTGATTTTTGCCATTGAAAAACGTCCAGAAATGATTGAAGCTACTGACTGAATGAAAGGAACTGGCATCTCACTCTCTTTGAATCTTCTTTATCATGCTAAGAGGAGCAGGAAAAAGCAAAAAATTTCAGAATTGCACCTTGCAATGCGGAGAAATTACTGTTTGTGCATTTACAAAATTCATTGATTTTTGCCATTGAAAAACATCATGTTATTCATATACCAGAAATGTTTGAAGCTACTGACTGAATGAAAGGAGCTGACATCTCACTCTCTTTGAATCTTCTTTATCATGCTAAGAGGAGCAGGAAAAAGCAAAAAATTTCAGAATTGCACCTTGCAATGCGGAGAAATTACTGTTTGTGCATTTACAATATTCATTGATTTTTGCCATTGAAAAACGTCCAGAAATGATTGAAGCTACTGACTGAATGAAAGGAGCTGGCATCTCACTCTCTTTGAATCTTTATCATGCTAAGAGGAGCAGGAAAAAGCAAAAAATTTCAGAATTGCACCTTGCAATGCGGAGAAATTACTGTTTGTGCATTTACAATATTCATTGATTTTTGCCATTGAAAAACATCATGTTATTCATATACCAGAAATGATTGAAGCTACTGACTGAATGAAAGGAGCTGGCATCTCACTCTCTTTGAATCTTCTTTATCATGCTAAGAGGAGCAGGAAAAAGCAAAAAATTTCAGAATTGCACCTTGCAATGTGGAGAAATTACTGTTTGTGCATTTACAATATTCATTGATTTTTACCATTGAAAAACGTCCAGAAATGATTGAAGCTACTGACTGAATGAAAGTAGCTGGCATCTCACTCTCTTTGAATCTTCTTTATCATGCTAAGAGGAGCAGGAAAAAGCAAAAAATTTCAGACTTGCACCTTGCAATGCGGAGAAATTACTGTTTGTGCATTTACAATATTCATTGATTTTTGCCATTGAAAAACATCATGTTATTCATATACCAGAAATGTTTGAAGCTACTGACTGAATGAAAGGAGCTGGCATCTCACTCTCTTTGAATCTTCTTTATCATGCTAAGAGGAGCAGGAAAAAGCAAAAAATTTCAGAATTGCACCTTGCAATGCGGAGAAATTACTGTTTGTGCATTTACAATATTCATTGATTTTTGCCATTGAAAAACGTCCAGAAATGATTGAAGCTACTGACTGAATGAAAGGAGCTGGCATCTCACTCTCTTTGAATCTTGTTTATCATGCTAAGAGGAGCAGGAAAAAGCAAAAAATTTCAGAATTGCACCTTGCAATGCGGAGAAATTACTGTTTGTGCATTTACAATATTCATTGATTTTTGCCATTGAAAAACGTCCAGAAATGATTGAAGCTACTGACTGAATGAAAGGAGCTGGCATCTCACTCTCTTTGAATCTTCTTTATCATGCTAAGAGGAGCAGGAAAAAGCAAAAAATTTCAGAATTGCACCTTGCAATGCGGAGAAATTACTGTTTGTGCATTTACAATATTCATTGATTTTTGCCATTGAAAAACGTCCAGAAATGATTGAAGCTACTGACTGAATGAAAGGAGCTGGCATCTCACTCTCTTTGAATCTTCTTTATCATGCTAAGAGGAGCAGGAAAAAGCAAAAAATTTCAGAATTGCACCTTGCAATGCGGAGAAATTACTGTTTGTGCATTTACAATATTGATTGATTTTTGCCATTGAAAAACGTCCAGAAATGATTGAAGCTACTGACTGAATGAAAGGAGCTGGCATCTCACTCTCTTTGAATCTTCTTTATCATGCTAAGAGGAGCAGGAAAAAGCAAAAAATTTCAGAATTGCACCTTGCAATGCGGAGAAATTACTGTTTGTGCATTTACAATATTCATTGATTTTTGCCATTGAAAAACATCATGTTATTCATATACCAGAAATGATTGAAGCTACTGACTGAATGAAAGGAGCTGGCATCTCACTCTCTTTGAATCTTCTTTATCATGCTAAGAGGAGCAGGAAAAAGCAAAAAATTTCAGAATTGCACCTTGCAATGCGGAGAAATTACTGTTTGTGCATTTACAATATTCATTGATTTTTGCCATTGAAAAACGTCCAGAAATGATTGAAGCTACTGACTGAATGAAAGGAACTGGCATCTCACTCTCTTTGAATCTTCTTTATCATGCTAAGAGGAGCAGGAAAAAGCAAAAAATTTCAGAATTGCACCTTGCAATGCGGAGAAATTACTGTTTGTGCATTTACAAAATTCATTGATTTTTGCCATTGAAAAACATCATGTTATTCATATACCAGAAATGTTTGAAGCTACTGACTGAATGAAAGGAGCTGACATCTCACTCTCTTTGAATCTTCTTTATCATGCTAAGAGGAGCAGGAAAAAGCAAAAAATTTCAGAATTGCACCTTGCAATGCGGAGAAATTACTGTTTGTGCATTTACAATATTCATTGATTTTTGCCATTGAAAAACGTCCAGAAATGATTGAAGCTACTGACTGAATGAAAGGAGCTGGCATCTCACTCTCTTTGAATCTTCTTTATCATGCTAAGAGGAGCAGGAAAAAGCAAAAAATTTCAGAATTGCACCTTGCAATGCGGAGAAATTACTGTTTGTGCATTTACAATATTCATTGATTTTTGCCATTGAAAAACATCATGTTATTCATATACCAGAAATGATTGAAGCTACTGACTGAATGAAAGGAGCTGGCATCTCACTCTCTTTGAATCTTCTTTATCATGCTAAGAGGAGCAGGAAAAAGCAAAAAATTTCAGAATTGCACCTTGCAATGTGGAGAAATTACTGTTTGTGCATTTACAATATTCATTGATTTTTACCATTGAAAAACGTCCAGAAATGATTGAAGCTACTGACTGAATGAAAGTAGCTGGCATCTCACTCTCTTTGAATCTTCTTTATCATGCTAAGAGGAGCAGGAAAAAGCAAAAAATTTCAGACTTGCACCTTGCAATGCGGAGAAATTACTGTTTGTGCATTTACAATATTCATTGATTTTTGCCATTGAAAAACATCATGTTATTCATATACCAGAAATGTTTGAAGCTACTGACTGAATGAAAGGAGCTGGCATCTCACTCTCTTTGAATCTTCTTTATCATGCTAAGAGGAGCAGGAAAAAGCAAAAAATTTCAGAATTGCACCTTGCAATGCGGAGAAATTACTGTTTGTGCATTTACAATATTCATTGATTTTTGCCATTGAAAAACGTCCAGAAATGATTGAAGCTACTGACTGAATGAAAGGAGCTGGCATCTCACTCTCTTTGAATCTTGTTTATCATGCTAAGAGGAGCAGGAAAAAGCAAAAAATTTCAGAATTGCACCTTGCAATGCGGAGAAATTACTGTTTGTGCATTTACAATATTCATTGATTTTTGCCATTGAAAAACGTCCAGAAATGATTGAAGCTACTGACTGAATGAAAGGAGCTGGCATCTCACTCTCTTTGAATCTTCTTTATCATGCTAAGAGGAGCAGGAAAAAGCAAAAAATTTCAGAATTGCACCTTGCAATGCGGAGAAATTACTGTTTGTGCATTTACAATATTCATTGATTTTTGCCATTGAAAAACATCATGTTATTCATATACCAGAAATGTTTGAAGCTACTGACTGAATGAAAGGAGCTGGCATCTCACTCTCTTTGAATCTTCTTTATCATGCTAAGAGGAGCAGGAAAAAGCAAAAAATTTCAGAATTGCACCTTGCAATGCGGAGAAATTACTGTTTGTGCATTTACAATATTCATTGATTTTTGCCATTGAAAAACATCATGTTATTCATATACCAGAAATGTTTGAAGCTACTGACTGAATGAAAGGAGCTGGCATCTCACTCTCTGAATCTTCTTTATCATGCTAAGAGGAGCAGGAAAAAGCAAAAAATTTCAGAATTGCACCTTGCAATGTGGAGAAATTACTGTTTGTGCATTTACAATATTCATTGATTTTTACCATTGAAAAACGTCCAGAAATGATTGAAGCTACTGACTGAATGAAAGTAGCTGGCATCTCACTCTCTTTGAATCTTCTTTATCATGCTAAGAGGAGCAGGAAAAAGCAAAAAATTTCAGAATTGCACCTTGCAATGCAGAGAAATTACTGTTTGTGCATTTACAATATTCATTGATTTTTGCCATTGAAAAACATCATGTTATTCATATACCAGAAATGTTTGAAGCTACTGACTGAATGAAAGGAGCTGGCATCTCACTCTCTTTGAATCTTCTTTATCATGCTAAGAGGAGCAGGAAAAAGCAAAAAATTTCAGAATTGCACCTTGCAATGTGGAGAAATTACTGTTTGTGCATTTACAATATTCATTGATTTTTACCATTGAAAAATTTTACCATTGAAAAACGTCCAGAAATGATTGAAGCTACTGACTGAATGAAAGTAGCTGGCATCTCACTCTCTTTGAATCTTCTTTATCATGCTAAGAGGAGCAGGAAAAAGCAAAAAATTTCAGAATTGCATCTTGCAATGCGGAGAAATTACTGTTTGTGCATTTACAATATTCATTGATTTTTGCCATTGAAAAACATCATGTTATTCATATACCAGAAATGATTGAAGCTACTGACTGAATGAAAGGAGCTGGCATCTCACTCTCTTTGAATCTTCTTTATCATGCTAAGAGGAGCAGGAAAAAGCAAAAAATTTCAGAATTGCACCTTGCAATGCGGAGAAATTACTGTTTGTGCATTTACAATATTCATTGATTTTTGCCATTGAAAAACGTCCAGAAATGATTGAAGCTACTGACTGAATGAAAGGAACTGGCATCTCACTCTCTTTGAATCTTCTTTATCATGCTGAGGAGCAGGAAAAAGCAAAAAATTTCAGAATTGCACCTTGCAATGCGGAGAAATTACTGTTTGTGCATTTACAAAATTCATTGATTTTTGCCATTGAAAAACATCATGTTATTCATATACCAGAAATGTTTGAAGCTACTGACTGAATGAAAGGAGCTGACATCTCACTCTCTTTGAATCTTCTTTATCATGCTAAGAGGAGCAGGAAAAAGCAAAAAATTTCAGAATTGCACCTTGCAATGCGGAGAAATTACTGTTTGTGCATTTACAATATTCATTGATTTTTGCCATTGAAAAACGTCCAGAAATGATTGAAGCTACTGACTGAATGAAAGGAGCTGGCATCTCACTCTCTTTGAATCTTCTTTATCATTCTAAGAGGAGCAGGAAAAAGCAAAAAATTTCAGAATTGCACCTTGCAATGCGGAGAAATTACTGTTTGTGCATTTACAATATTCATTGATTTTTGCCATTGAAAAACGTCCAGAAATGATTGAAGCTACTGACTGAATGAAAGGAGCTGGCATCTCACTCTCTTTGAATCTTCTTTATCATGCTAAGAGGAGCAGGAAAAAGCAAAAAATTTCAGAATTGCACCTTGCAATGCGGAGAAATTACTGTTTGTGCATTTACAATATTCATTGATTTTTGCCATTGAAAAACATCATGTTATTCATATACCAGAAATGATTGAAGCTACTGACTGAATGAAAGGAGCTGGCATCTCACTCTCTTTGAATCTTCTTTATCATGCTAAGAGGAGCAGGAAAAAGCAAAAAATTTCAGAATTGCACCTTGCAATGCGGAGAAATTACTGTTTGTGCATTTACAATATTCATTGATTTTTGCCATTGAAAAACGTCCAGAAATGATTGAAGCTACTGACTGAATGAAAGGAACTGGCATCTCACTCTCTTTGAATCTTCTTTATCATGCTAAGAGGAGCAGGAAAAAGCAAAAAATTTCAGAATTGCACCTTGCAATGCGGAGAAATTACTGTTTGTGCATTTACAAAATTCATTGATTTTTGCCATTGAAAAACATCATGTTATTCATATACCAGAAATGTTTGAAGCTACTGACTGAATGAAAGGAGCTGACATCTCACTCTCTTTGAATCTTCTTTATCATGCTAAGAGGAGCAGGAAAAAGCAAAAAATTTCAGAATTGCACCTTGCAATGCGGAGAAATTACTGTTTGTGCATTTACAATATTCATTGATTTTTGCCATTGAAAAACGTCCAGAAATGATTGAAGCTACTGACTGAATGAAAGGATCTGGCATCTCACTCTCTTTGAATCTTCTTTATCATGCTAAGAGGAGCAGGAAAAAGCAAAAAATTTCAGAATTGCACCTTGCAATGCGGAGAAATTACTGTTTGTGCATTTACAAAATTCATTGATTTTTGCCATTGAAAAACATCATGTTATTCATATACCAGAAATGATTGAAGCTACTGACTGAATGAAAGGAGCTGGCATCTCACTCTCTTTGAATCTTCTTTATCATGCTAAGAGGAGCAGGAAAAAGCAAAAAATTTCAGAATTGCACCTTGCAATGTGGAGAAATTACTGTTTGTGCATTTACAATATTCATTGATTTTTACCATTGAAAAACGTCCAGAAATGATTGAAGCTACTGACTGAATGAAAGTAGCTGGCATCTCACTCTCTTTGAATCTTCTTTATCATGCTAAGAGGAGCAGGAAAAAGCAAAAAATTTCAGACTTGCACCTTGCAATGCGGAGAAATTACTGTTTGTGCATTTACAATATTCATTGATTTTTGCCATTGAAAAACATCATGTTATTCATATACCAGAAATGTTTGAAGCTACTGACTGAATGAAAGGAGCTGGCATCTCACTCTCTTTGAATCTTCTTTATCATGCTAAGAGGAGCAGGAAAAAGCAAAAAATTTCAGAATTGCACCTTGCAATGCGGAGAAATTACTGTTTGTGCATTTACAATATTCATTGATTTTTGCCATTGAAAAACGTCCAGAAATGATTGAAGCTACTGACTGAATGAAAGGAGCTGGCATCTCACTCTCTTTGAATCTTGTTTATCATGCTAAGAGGAGCAGGAAAAAGCAAAAAATTTCAGAATTGCACCTTGCAATGCGGAGAAATTACTGTTTGTGCATTTACAATATTCATTGATTTTTGCCATTGAAAAACGTCCAGAAATGATTGAAGCTACTGACTGAATGAAAGGAGCTGGCATCTCACTCTCTTTGAATCTTCTTTATCATGCTAAGAGGAGCAGGAAAAAGCAAAAAAATTCAGAATTGCACCTTGCAATGCGGAGAAATTACTGTTTGTGCATTTACAATATTCATTGATTTTTGCCATTGAAAAACATCATGTTATTCATATACCAGAAATGATTGAAGCTACTGACTGAATGAAAGGAGCTGGCATCTCACTCTCTTTGAATCTTCTTTATCATGCTAAGAGGAGCAGGAAAAAGCAAAAAATTTCAGAATTGCACCTTGCAATGCGGAGAAATTACTGTTTGTGCATTTACAATATTCATTGATTTTTGCCATTGAAAAACGTCCAGAAATGATTGAAGCTACTGACTGAATGAAAGGAGCTGGCATCTCACTCTCTTTGAATCTTCTTTATCATGCTAAGAGGAGCAGGAAAAAGCAAAAAATTTCAGAATTGCACCTTGCAATGCGGAGAAATTACTGTTTGTGCATTTACAATATTCATTGATTTTTGCCATTGAAAAACATCATGTTATTCATATACCAGAAATGATTGAAGCTACTGACTGAATGAAAGGAGCTGGCATCTCACTCTCTTTGAATCTTCTTTATCATGCTAAGAGGAGCAGGAAAAAGCAAAAAATTTCAGAATTGCACCTTGCAATGCGGAGAAATTACTGTTTGTGCATTTACAATATTCATTGATTTTTGCCATTGAAAAACGTCCAGAAATGATTGAAGCTACTGACTGAATGAAAGGAACTGGCATCTCACTCTCTTTGAATCTTCTTTATCATGCTAAGAGGAGCAGGAAAAAGCAAAAAATTTCAGAATTGCACCTTGCAATGCGGAGAAATTACTGTTTGTGCATTTACAAAATTCATTGATTTTTGCCATTGAAAAACATCATGTTATTCATATACCAGAAATGTTTGAAGCTACTGACTGAATGAAAGGAGCTGACATCTCACTCTCTTTGAATCTTCTTTATCATGCTAAGAGGAGCAGGAAAAAGCAAAAAATTTCAGAATTGCACCTTGCAATGCGGAGAAATTACTGTTTGTGCATTTACAATATTCATTGATTTTTGCCATTGAAAAACGTCCAGAAATGATTGAAGCTACTGACTGAATGAAAGGAGCTGGCATCTCACTCTCTTTGAATCTTCTTTATCATGCTAAGAGGAGCAGGAAAAAGCAAAAAATTTCAGAATTGCACCTTGCAATGCGGAGAAATTACTGTTTGTGCATTTACAATATTCATTGATTTTTGCCATTGAAAAACATCATGTTATTCATATACCAGAAATGATTGAAGCTACTGACTGAATGAAAGGAGCTGGCATCTCACTCTCTTTGAATCTTCTTTATCATGCTAAGAGGAGCAGGAAAAAGCAAAAAATTTCAGAATTGCACCTTGCAATGTGGAGAAATTACTGTTTGTGCATTTACAATATTCATTGATTTTTACCATTGAAAAACGTCCAGAAATGATTGAAGCTACTGACTGAATGAAAGTAGCTGGCATCTCACTCTCTTTGAATCTTCTTTATCATGCTAAGAGGAGCAGGAAAAAGCAAAAAATTTCAGACTTGCACCTTGCAATGCGGAGAAATTACTGTTTGTGCATTTACAATATTCATTGATTTTTGCCATTGAAAAACATCATGTTATTCATATACCAGAAATGTTTGAAGCTACTGACTGAATGAAAGGAGCTGGCATCTCACTCTCTTTGAATCTTCTTTATCATGCTAAGAGGAGCAGGAAAAAGCAAAAAATTTCAGAATTGCACCTTGCAATGCGGAGAAATTACTGTTTGTGCATTTACAATATTCATTGATTTTTGCCATTGAAAAACGTCCAGAAATGATTGAAGCTACTGACTGAATGAAAGGAGCTGGCATCTCACTCTCTTTGAATCTTGTTTATCATGCTAAGAGGAGCAGGAAAAAGCAAAAAATTTCAGAATTGCACCTTGCAATGCGGAGAAATTACTGTTTGTGCATTTACAATATTCATTGATTTTTGCCATTGAAAAACGTCCAGAAATGATTGAAGCTACTGACTGAATGAAAGGAGCTGGCATCTCACTCTCTTTGAATCTTCTTTATCATGCTAAGAGGAGCAGGAAAAAGCAAAAAAATTCAGAATTGCACCTTGCAATGCGGAGAAATTACTGTTTGTGCATTTACAATATTCATTGATTTTTGCCATTGAAAAACATCATGTTATTCATATACCAGAAATGATTGAAGCTACTGACTGAATGAAAGGAGCTGGCATCTCACTCTCTTTGAATCTTCTTTATCATGCTAAGAGGAGCAGGAAAAAGCAAAAAATTTCAGAATTGCACCTTGCAATGCGGAGAAATTACTGTTTGTGCATTTACAATATTCATTGATTTTTGCCATTGAAAAACGTCCAGAAATGATTGAAGCTACTGACTGAATGAAAGGAACTGGCATCTCACTCTCTTTGAATCTTCTTTATCATGCTAAGAGGAGCAGGAAAAAGCAAAAAATTTCAGAATTGCACCTTGCAATGCGGAGAAATTACTGTTTGTGCATTTACAAAATTCATTGATTTTTGCCATTGAAAAACATCATGTTATTCATATACCAGAAATGTTTGAAGCTACTGACTGAATGAAAGGAGCTGACATCTCACTCTCTTTGAATCTTCTTTATCATGCTAAGAGGAGCAGGAAAAAGCAAAAAATTTCAGAATTGCACCTTGCAATGCGGAGAAATTACTGTTTGTGCATTTACAATATTCATTGATTTTTGCCATTGAAAAACGTCCAGAAATGATTGAATCTACTGACTGAATGAAAGGAGCTGGCATCTCACTCTCTTTGAATCTTCTTTATCATGCTAAGAGGAGCAGGAAAAAGCAAAAAATTTCAGAATTGCACCTTGCAATGCGGAGAAATTACTGTTTGTGCATTTACAATATTCATTGATTTTTGCCATTGAAAAACATCATGTTATTCATATACCAGAAATGTTTGAAGCTACTGACTGAATGAAAGGAGCTGGCATCTCACTCTCTTTGAATCTTCTTTATCATGCTAAGAGGAGCAGGAAAAAGCAAAAAATTTCAGAATTGCACCTTGCAATGCGGAGAAATTACTGTTTGTGCATTTACAATATTCATTGATTTTTGCCATTGAAAAACGTCCAGAAATGATTGAAGCTACTGACTGAATGAAAGGAGCTGGCATCTCACTCTCTTTGAATCTTCTTTATCATGCTAAGAGGAGCAGGAAAAAGCAAAAAATTTCAGAATTGCACCTTGCAATGCGGAGAAATTACTGTTTGTGCATTTACAATATTCATTGATTTTTGCCATTGAAAAACGTCCAGAAATGATTGAAGCTACTGACTGAATGAAAGGAGCTGGCATCTCACTCTCTTTGAATCTTCTTTATCATGCTAAGAGGAGCAGGAAAAAGCAAAAAATTTCAGAATTGCAACTTGCAATGCGGAGAAATTACTGTTTGTGCATTTACAATATTCATTGATTTTTGCCATTGAAAAACATCATGTTATTCATATACCAGAAATGATTGAAGCTACTGATTGAATGAAAGGAGCTGGCATCTCACTCTCTTTGAATCTTCTTTATCATGCTAAGAGGAGCAGGAAAAAGCAAAAAATTTCAGAATTGCACCTTGCAATGCGGAGAAATTACTGTTTGTGCATTTACAATATTCATTGATTTTTGCCATTGAAAAACATCCAGAAATGATTGAAGCTACTGACTGAATGAAAGGAGCTGGCATCTCACTCTCTTTGAATCTTCTTTATCATGCTAAGAGGAGCAGGAAAAAGCAAAAAATTTCAGAATTGCACCTTGCAATGCGGAGAAATTACTGTTTGTGCTTTTACAATATTCATTGATTTTTGCCATTGAAAAACATCATATTATTCATATACCAGAAATGTTTGAAGCTACTGACTGAATGAAAGGAGCTGGCATCTCACTCTCTTTGAATCTTCTTTATCATGCTAAGAGGAGCAGGAAAAAGCAAAAAATTTCAGAATTGCACCTTGCAATGCGGAGAAATTACTGTTTGTGCATTTACAATATTCATTGATTTTTGCCATTGAAAAACGTCCAGAAATGATTGAAGCTACTGACTGAATGAAAGGAGCTGGCATCTCACTCTCTTTGAATCTTCTTTATCATGCTAAGAGGAGCAGGAAAAAGCAAAAAATTTCAGAATTGCACCTTGCAATGCGGAGAAATTACTGTTTGTGCATTTACAATATTCATTGATTTTTGCCATTGAAAAACGTCCAGAAATGATTGAAGCTACTGACTGAATGAAAGGAGCTGGCATCTCACTCTCTTTGAATCTTCTTTATCATGCTAAGAGGAGCAGGAAAAAGCAAAAAATTTCAGAATTGCACCTTGCAATGCGGAGAAATTACTGTTTGTGCATTTACAATATTCATTGATTTTTGCCATTGAAAAACATCATGTTATTCATATACCAGAAATGATTGAAGCTACTGACTGAATGAAAGGAGCTGGCATCTTACTCTCTTTGAATCTTCTTTGTCATGCTAAGAGGAGCAGGAAAAAGCAAAAAATTTCAGAATTGCACCTTGCAATGCGGAGAAATTACTGTTTGTGCATTTACAATATTCATTGATTTTTGCCATTGAAAAACGTCCAGAAATGATTGAAGCTACTGACTGAATGAAAGGAGCTGGCATCTCACTCTCTTTGAATCTTCTTTATCATGCTAAGAGGAGCAGGAAAAAGCAAAAAATTTCAGAATTGCACCTTGCAATGCGGAGAAATTACTGTTTGTGCATTTACAATATTCATTGATTTTTGCCATTGAAAAACGTCCAGAAATGATTGAAGCTACTGACTGAATGAAAGGAGCTGGCATCTCACTCTCTTTGAATCTTCTTTATCATGCTAAGAGGAGCAGGAAAAAGCAAAAAATTTCAGAATTGCACCTTGCAATGCGGAGAAATTACTGTTTGTGCATTTACAATATTCATTGATTTTTGCCATTGAAAAACATCATGTTATTCATATACCAGAAATGTTTGTAGCTACTGACTGAATGAAAGGAGCTGGCATCTCACTCTCTTTGAATCTTCTTTATCATGCTAAGAGGAGCAGGAAAAAGCAAAAAATTTCAGAATTGCACCTTGCAATGCGGAGAAATTACTGTTTGTGCATTTACAATATTCATTGATTTTTGCCATTGAAAAACGTCCAGAAATGATTGAAGCTACTGACTGAATGAAAGGAGCTGGCATCTCACTCTCTTTGAATCTTCTTTATCATGCTAAGAGGAGCAGGAAAAAGCAAAAAATTTCAGAATTTCACCTTGCAATGCGGAGAAATTACTGTTTGTGCATTTACAATATTCATTGATTTTTGCCATTGAAAAACGTCCAGAAATGATTGAAGCTACTGACTGAATGAAAGGAGCTGGCATCTCACTCTCTTTGAATCTTCTTTATCATGCTAAGAGGAGCAGGAAAAAGCAAAAAATTTCAGAATTGCACCTTGCAATGCGGAGAAATTACTCTTTGTGCATTTACAATATTCATTGATTTTTGCCATTGAAAAACATCATGTTATTCATATACCAGAAATGTTTGAAGCTACTGACTGAATGAAAGGAGCTGGCATCTCACTCTCTTTGAATCTTCTTTATCATGCTAAGAGGAGCAGGAAAAAGCAAAAAATTTCAGAATTGCACCTTGCAATGCGGAGAAATTACTGTTTGTGCATTTACAATATTCATTGATTTTTGCCATTGAAAAACGTCCAGAAATGATTGAAGCTACTGACTGAATGAAAGGAGCTGGCATCTCACTCTCTTTGAATCTTCTTTATCATGCTAAGAGGAGCAGGAAAAAGCAAAAAATGTCAGAATTGCACCTTGCAATGCGGAGAAATTACTGTTTGTGCATTTACAATATTCATTGATTTTTGCCATTGAAAAACATCATGTTATTCATATACCAGAAATGTTTGTAGCTACTGACTGAATGAAAGGAGCTGGCATCTCACTCTCTTTGAATCTTCTTTATCATGCTAAGAGGAGCAGGAAAAAGCAAAAAATTTCAGAATTGCACCTTGCAATGCGGAGAAATTACTGTTTGTGCATTTACAATATTCATTGATTTTTGCCATTGAAAAACGTCCAGAAATGATTGAAGCTACTGACTGAATGAAAGGAGCTGGCATCTCACTCTCTTTGAATCTTCTTTATCATGCTAAGAGGAGCAGGAAAAAGCAAAAAATTTCAGAATTGCACCTTGCAATGCGGAGAAATTACTGTTTGTGCATTTACAATATTCATTGATTTTTGCCATTGAAAAACGTCCAGAAATGATTGAAGCTACTGACTGAATGAAAGGAGCTGGCATCTCACTCTCTTTGAATCTTCTTTATCATGCTAAGAGGAGCAGGAAAAAGCAAAAAATTTCAGAATTGCACCTTGCAATGCGGAGAAATTACTCTTTGTGCATTTACAATATTCATTGATTTTTGCCATTGAAAAACATCATGTTATTCATATACCAGAAATGTTTGAAGCTACTGACTGAATGAAAGGAGCTGGCATCTCACTCTCTTTGAATCTTCTTTATCATGCTAAGAGGAGCAGGAAAAAGCAAAAAATTTCAGAATTGCACATTGCAATGCGGAGAAATTACTGTTTGTGCATTTACAATATTCATTGATTTTTGCCATTGAAAAACATCATGTTATTCATATACCAGAAATGTTTGAAGCTACTGACTGAATGAAAGGAGCTGGCATCTCACTCTCTTTGAATCTTCTTTATCATGCTGGGGAGCAGGAAAAAGCAAAAAATTTCAGAATTGCACCTTGCAATGTGGAGAAATTACTGTTTGTGCATTTACAATATTCATTGATTTTTACCATTGAAAAACGTCCAGAAATGATTGAAGCTACTGACTGAATGAAAGGAGCTGGCATCTCACTCTCTTTGAATCTTCTTTATCATGCTAAGAGGAGCAGGAAAAAGCAAAAAATTTCAGAATTGCACCTTGCAATGCGGAGAAATTACTGTTTGTGCATTTACAATATTCATTGATTTTTGCCATTGAAAAACGTCCAGAAATGATTGAAGCTACTGACTGAATGAAAGGAGCTGGCATCTCACTCTCTTTGAATCTTCTTTATCATGCTAAGAGGAGCAGGAAAAATCAAAAAATTTCAGAATTGCATCTTGCAATGTGGAGAAATTACTGTTTGTGCATTTACAATATTCAATGATTTTTGCCATTGAAAAACATGTTATTCATATACCAGAAATGTTTGAAGCTACTGACTGAATGAAAGGAGCTGGCACCTCACTCTCTTTGAATCTTCTTTATCATGCTAAGAGGAGCGGGAAAAAGCAAAAAATTTCAGAATTGCACCTTGCAATGCGGAGAAATTACTGTTTGTGCATTTACAATATTCATTGATTTTTGCCATTGAAAAACATCCAGAAATGATTGAAGGTACTGACTGAATGAAAGGAGCTGGCATCTCACTCTCTTTGAATCTTCTTTATCATGCTAAGAGGAGCAGGAAAAAGCAAAAAATTTCAGAATTGCACCTTGCAATGCGGAGAAATTACTGTTTGTGCATTTACAATATTCATTGATTTTTGCCATTGAAAAACGTCCAGAAATGATTGAAGCTACTGACTGAATGAAAGGAGCTGGCATCTCACTCTCTTTGAATCTTCTTTATCATGCTAAGAGGAGCAGGAAAAAGCCAAAAATTTCAGAATTGCACCTTGCAATGCGGAGAAATTACAGTTTGTGCATTTACAATATTCATTGATTTTTGCCATTGAAAAACATCCAGAAATGATTGAAGCTACTGACTGAATGAAAGGAGCTGGCATCTCACTCTCTTTGAATATTCTTTATCATGCTAAGAGGAGCAGGAAAAAGCAAAAAATTTCAGAATTGCACCTTGCAATGCGGAGAAATTACTGTTTGTGCATTTACAATATTCATTGATTTTTGCCATTGAAAAACATCATGTTATTCATATACCAGAAATGTTTGAAGCTACTGACTGAATGAAAGGAGCTGGCATCTCACTCTCTTTGAATCTTCTTTATCATGCTAAGAGGAGCAGGAAAAAGCAAAAAATTTCAGAATTGCACCTTGCAATGCGGAGAAATTACTGTTTGTGCATTTACAATATTCATTGATTTTTGCCATTGAAAAACATCATGTTATTCATATACCAGAAATGTTTGAAGCTACTGACTGAATGAAAGGAGCTGGCATCTCACTCTCTTTGAATCTTCTTTATCATGCTAAGAGGAGCAGGAAAAAGCAAAAAATTTCAGAATTGCACCTTGCAATGTGGAGAAATTACTGTTTGTGCATTTACAATATTCATTGATTTTTACCATTGAAAAACGTCCAGAAATGATTGAAGCTACTGACTGAATGAAAGTAGCTGGCATCTCACTCTCTTTGAATCTTCTTTATCATGCTAAGAGGAGCAGGAAAAAGCAAAAAATTTCAGAATTGCACCTTGCAATGCAGAGAAATTACTGTTTGTGCATTTACAATATTCATTGATTTTTGCCATTGAAAAACATCATGTTATTCATATACCAGAAATGTTTGAAGCTACTGACTGAATGAAAGGAGCTGGCATCTCACTCTCTTTGAATCTTCTTTATCATGCTAAGAGGAGCAGGAAAAAGCAAAAAATTTCAGAATTGCACCTTGCAATGTGGAGAAATTACTGTTTGTGCATTTACAATATTCATTGATTTTTACCATTGAAAAACGTCCAGAAATGATTGAAGCTACTGACTGAATGAAAGTAGCTGGCATCTCACTCTCTTTGAATCTTCTTTATCATGCTAAGAGGAGCAGGAAAAAGCAAAAAATTTCAGACTTGCACCTTGCAATGCGGAGAAATTACTGTTTGTGCATTTACAATATTCATTGATTTTTGCCATTGAAAAACATCATGTTATTCATATACCAGAAATGTTTGAAGCTACTGACTGAATGAAAGGAGCTGGCATCTCACTCTCTTTGAATCTTCTTTATCATGCTAAGAGGAGCAGGAAAAAGCAAAAAATTTCAGAATTGCACCTTGCAATGCGGAGAAATTACTGTTTGTGCATTTACAATATTCATTGATTTTTGCCATTGAAAAACATCCAGAAATGATTGAAGCTACTGACTGAATGAAAGGAGCTGGCATCTCACTCTCTTTGAATCTTGTTTATCATGCTAAGAGGAGCAGGAAAAAGCAAAAAATTTCAGAAATGCACCTTGCAATGCGGAGAAATTACTGTTTGTGCATTTACAATATTCATTGATTTTTGCCATTGAAAAACGTCCAGAAATGATTGAAGCTACTGACTGAATGAAAGGAGCTGGCATCTCACTCTCTTTGAATCTTCTTTATCATGCTAAGAGGAGCAGGAAAAAGCAAAAAATTTCAGAATTGCACCTTGCAATGCGGAGAAATTACTGTTTTTGCATTTACAATATTCATTGATTTTTGCCATTGAAAAACATCATGTTATTCATATACCAGAAATGATTGAAGCTACTGACTGAATGAAAGGAGCTGGCATCTCACTCTCTTTGAATCTTCTTTATCATGCTAAGAGGAGCAGGAAAAAGCAAAAAATTTCAGAATTGCACCTTGCAATGCGGAGAAATTACTGTTTGTGCATTTACAATATTCATTGATTTTTGCCATTGAAAAACGTCCAGAAATGATTGAAGCTACTGACTGAATGAAAGGAACTGGCATCTCACTCTCTTTGAATCTTCTTTATCATGCTAAGAGGAGCAGGAAAAAGCAAAAAATTTCAGAATTGCACCTTGCAATGCGGAGAAATTACTGTTTGTGCATTTACAAAATTCATTGATTTTTGCCATTGAAAAACGTCCAGAAATGATTGAAGCTACTGACTGAATGAAAGGAGCTGGCATCTCACTCTCTTTGAATCTTCTTTATCATGCTAAGAGGAGCAGGAAAAAGCAAAAAATTTCAGAATTGCACCTTGCAATGCGGAGAAATTACTGTTTGTGCATTTACAATATTCATTGATTTTTGCCATTGAAAAACATCATGTTATTCATATACCAGAAATGATTGAAGCTACTGACTGAATGAAAGGAGCTGGCATCTCACTCTCTTTGAATCTTCTTTATCATGCTAAGAGGAGCAGGAAAAAGCAAAAAATTTCAGAATTGCACCTTGCAATGCGGAGAAATTACTGTTTGTGCATTTACAATATTCATTGATTTTTGCCATTGAAAAACGTCCAGAAATGATTGAAGCTACTGACTGAATGAAAGGAACTGGCATCTCACTCTCTTTGAATCTTCTTTATCATGCTAAGAGGAGCAGGAAAAAGCAAAAAATTTCAGAATTGCACCTTGCAATGCGGAGAAATTACTGTTTGTGCATTTACAAAATTAATTGATTTTTGCCATTGAAAAACATCATGTTATTCATATACCAGAAATGTTTGAAGCTACTGACTGAATGAAAGGAGCTGACATCTCACTCTCTTTGAATCTTCTTTATCATGCTAAGAGGAGCAGGAAAAAGCAAAAAATTTCAGAATTGCACCTTGCAATGCGGAGAAATTACTGTTTGTGCATTTACAATATTCATTGATTTTTGCCATTGAAAAACGTCCAGAAATGATTGAAGCTACTGACTGAATGAAAGGAGCTGGCATCTCACTCTCTTTGAATCTTCTTTATCATGCTAAGAGGAGCAGGAAAAAGCAAAAAATTTCAGAATTGCACCTTGCAATGCGGAGAAATTACTGTTTTTGCATTTACAATATTCATTGATTTTTGCCATTGAAAAACATCATGTTATTCATATACCAGAAATGATTGAAGCTACTGACTGAATGAAAGGAGCTGGCATCTCACTCTCTTTGAATCTTCTTTATCATGCTAAGAGGAGCAGGAAAAAGCAAAAAATTTCAGAATTGCACCTTGCAATGCGGAGAAATTACTGTTTGTGCATTTACAATATTCATTGATTTTTGCCATTGAAAAACGTCCAGAAATGATTGAAGCTACTGACTGAATGAAAGGAACTGGCATCTCACTCTCTTTGAATCTTCTTTATCATGCTAAGAGGAGCAGGAAAAAGCAAAAAATTTCAGAATTGCACCTTGCAATGCGGAGAAATTACTGTTTGTGCATTTACAAAATTCATTGATTTTTGCCATTGAAAAACGTCCAGAAATGATTGAAGCTACTGACTGAATGAAAGGAGCTGGCATCTCACTCTCTTTGAATCTTCTTTATCATGCTAAGAGGAGCAGGAAAAAGCAAAAAATTTCAGAATTGCACCTTGCAATGCGGAGAAATTACTGTTTGTGCATTTACAAAATTCATTGATTTTTGCCATTGAAAAACATCATGTTATTCATATACCAGAAATGTTTGAAGCTACTGACTGAATGAAAGGAGCTGACATCTCACTCTCTTTGAATCTTCTTTATCATGCTAAGAGGAGCAGGAAAAAGCAAAAAATTTCAGAATTGCACCTTGCAATGCGGAGAAATTACTGTTTGTGCATTTACAATATTCATTGATTTTTGCCATTGAAAAACATCATGTTATTCATATACCAGAAATGATTGAAGCTACTGACTGAATGAAAGGAGCTGGCATCTCACTCTCTTTGAATCTTCTTTATCATGCTAAGAGGAGCAGGAAAAAGCAAAAAATTTCAGAATTGCACCTTGCAATGTGGAGAAATTACTGTTTGTGCATTTACAATATTCATTGATTTTTACCATTGAAAAACGTCCAGAAATGATTGAAGCTACTGACTGAATGAAAGTAGCTGGCATCTCACTCTCTTTGAATCTTCTTTATCATGCTAAGAGGAGCAGGAAAAAGCAAAAAATTTCAGACTTGCACATTGCAATGCGGAGAAATTACTGTTTGTGCATTTACAATATTCATTGATTTTTGCCATTGAAAAACATCATGTTATTCATATACCAGAAATGTTTGAAGCTACTGACTGAATGAAAGGAGCTGGCATCTCACTCTCTTTGAATCTTCTTTATCATGCTAAGAGGAGCAGGAAAAAGCAAAAAATTTCAGAATTGCACCTTGCAATGCGGAGAAATTACTGTTTGTGCATTTACAATATTCATTGATTTTTGCCATTGAAAAACGTCCAGAAATGATTGAAGCTACTGACTGAATGAAAGGAGCTGGCATCTCACTCTCTTTGAATCTTCTTTATCATGCTAAGAGGAGCAGGAAAAAGCAAAAAATTTCAGAATTGCACCTTGCAATGCGGAGAAATTACTGTTTGTGCATTTACAATATTCATTGATTTTTGCCATTGAAAAACGTCCAGAAATGATTGAAGCTACTGACTGAATGAAAGGAGCTGGCATCTCACTCTCTTTGAATCTTCTTTATCATGCTAAGAGGAGCAGGAAAAATCAAAAAATTTCAGAATTGCATCTTGCAATGTGGAGAAATTACTGTTTGTGCATTTACAATATTCAATGATTTTTGCCATTGAAAAACATGTTATTCATATACCAGAAATGTTTGAAGCTACTGACTGAATGAAAGGAGCTGGCACCTCACTCTCTTTGAATCTTCTTTATCATGCTAAGAGGAGCGGGAAAAAGCAAAAAATTTCAGAATTGCACCTTGCAATGCGGAGAAATTACTGTTTGTGCATTTACAATATTCATTGATTTTTGCCATTGAAAAACATCCAGAAATGATTGAAGGTACTGACTGAATGAAAGGAGCTGGCATCTCACTCTCTTTGAATCTTCTTTATCATGCTAAGAGGAGCAGGAAAAAGCAAAAAATTTCAGAATTGCACCTTGCAATGCGGAGAAATTACTGTTTGTGCATTTACAATATTCATTGATTTTTGCCATTGAAAAACGTCCAGAAATGATTGAAGCTACTGACTGAATGAAAGGAGCTGGCATCTCACTCTCTTTGAATCTTCTTTATCATGCTAAGAGGAGCAGGAAAAAGCCAAAAATTTCAGAATTGCACCTTGCAATGCGGAGAAATTACAGTTTGTGCATTTACAATATTCATTGATTTTTGCCATTGAAAAACATCCAGAAATGATTGAAGCTACTGACTGAATGAAAGGAGCTGGCATCTCACTCTCTTTGAATATTCTTTATCATGCTAAGAGGAGCAGGAAAAAGCAAAAAATTTCAGAATTGCACCTTGCAATGCGGAGAAATTACTGTTTGTGCATTTACAATATTCATTGATTTTTGCCATTGAAAAACATCATGTTATTCATATACCAGAAATGTTTGAAGCTACTGACTGAATGAAAGGAGCTGGCATCTCACTCTCTTTGAATCTTCTTTATCATGCTAAGAGGAGCAGGAAAAAGCAAAAAATTTCAGAATTGCACCTTGCAATGCGGAGAAATTACTGTTTGTGCATTTACAATATTCATTGATTTTTGCCATTGAAAAACATCATGTTATTCATATACCAGAAATGTTTGAAGCTACTGACTGAATGAAAGGAGCTGGCATCTCACTCTCTTTGAATCTTCTTTATCATGCTAAGAGGAGCAGGAAAAAGCAAAAAATTTCAGAATTGCACCTTGCAATGTGGAGAAATTACTGTTTGTGCATTTACAATATTCATTGATTTTTACCATTGAAAAACGTCCAGAAATGATTGAAGCTACTGACTGAATGAAAGTAGCTGGCATCTCACTCTCTTTGAATCTTCTTTATCATGCTAAGAGGAGCAGGAAAAAGCAAAAAATTTCAGAATTGCACCTTGCAATGCAGAGAAATTACTGTTTGTGCATTTACAATATTCATTGATTTTTGCCATTGAAAAACATCATGTTATTCATATACCAGAAATGTTTGAAGCTACTGACTGAATGAAAGGAGCTGGCATCTCACTCTCTTTGAATCTTCTTTATCATGCTAAGAGGAGCAGGAAAAAGCAAAAAATTTCAGAATTGCACCTTGCAATGTGGAGAAATTACTGTTTGTGCATTTACAATATTCATTGATTTTTACCATTGAAAAACGTCCAGAAATGATTGAAGCTACTGACTGAATGAAAGTAGCTGGCATCTCACTCTCTTTGAATCTTCTTTATCATGCTAAGAGGAGCAGGAGAAAGCAAAAAATTTCAGACTTGCACCTTGCAATGCGGAGAAATTACTGTTTGTGCATTTACAATATTCATTGATTTTTGCCATTGAAAAACATCATGTTATTCATATACCAGAAATGTTTGAAGCTACTGACTGAATGAAAGGAGCTGGCATCTCACTCTCTTTGAATCTTCTTTATCATGCTAAGAGGAGCAGGAAAAAGCAAAAAATTTCAGAATTGCACCTTGCAATGCGGAGAAATTACTGTTTGTGCATTTACAATATTCATTGATTTTTGCCATTGAAAAACACCCAGAAATGATTGAAGCTACTGACTGAATGAAAGGAGCTGGCATCTCACTTTCTTTGAATCTTGTTTATCATGCTAAGAGGAGCAGGAAAAAGCAAAAAATTTCAGAAATGCACCTTGCAATGCGGAGAAATTACTGTTTGTGCATTTACAATATTCATTGATTTTTGCCATTGAAAAACGTCCAGAAATGATTGAAGCTACTGACTGAATGAAAGGAGCTGGCATCTCACTCTCTTTGAATCTTCTTTATCATGCTAAGAGGAGCAGGAAAAAGCAAAAAATTTCAGAATTGCACCTTGCAATGCGGAGAAATTACTGTTTTTGCATTTACAATATTCATTGATTTTTGCCATTGAAAAACATCATGTTATTCATATACCAGAAATGATTGAAGCTACTGACTGAATGAAAGGAGCTGGCATCTCACTCTCTTTGAATCTTCTTTATCATGCTAAGAGGAGCAGGAAAAAGCAAAAAATTTCAGAATTGCACCTTGCAATGCGGAGAAATTACTGTTTGTGCATTTACAATATTCATTGATTTTTGCCATTGAAAAACGTCCAGAAATGATTGAAGCTACTGACTGAATGAAAGGAACTGGCATCTCACTCTCTTTGAATCTTCTTTATCATGCTAAGAGGAGCAGGAAAAAGCAAAAAATTTCAGAATTGCACCTTGCAATGCGGAGAAATTACTGTTTGTGCATTTACAAAATTCATTGATTTTTGCCATTGAAAAACGTCCAGAAATGATTGAAGCTACTGACTGAATGAAAGGAGCTGGCATCTCACTCTCTTTGAATCTTCTTTATCATGCTAAGAGGAGCAGGAAAAAGCAAAAAATTTCAGAATTGCACCTTGCAATGCGGAGAAATTACTGTTTGTGCATTTACAATATTCATTGATTTTTGCCATTGAAAAACATCATGTTATTCATATACCAGAAATGATTGAAGCTACTGACTGAATGAAAGGAGCTGGCATCTCACTCTCTTTGAATCTTCTTTATCATGCTAAGAGGAGCAGGAAAAAGCAAAAAATTTCAGAATTGCACCTTGCAATGCGGAGAAATTACTGTTTGTGCATTTACAATATTCATTGATTTTTGCCATTGAAAAACGTCCAGAAATGATTGAAGCTACTGACTGAATGAAAGGAACTGGCATCTCACTCTCTTTGAATCTTCTTTATCATGCTAAGAGGAGCAGGAAAAAGCAAAAAATTTCAGAATTGCACCTTGCAATGCGGAGAAATTACTGTTTGTGCATTTACAAAATTAATTGATTTTTGCCATTGAAAAACATCATGTTATTCATATACCAGAAATGTTTGAAGCTACTGACTGAATGAAAGGAGCTGACATCTCACTCTCTTTGAATCTTCTTTATCATGCTAAGAGGAGCAGGAAAAAGCAAAAAATTTCAGAATTGCACCTTGCAATGCGGAGAAATTACTGTTTGTGCATTTACAATATTCATTGATTTTTGCCATTGAAAAACGTCCAGAAATGATTGAAGCTACTGACTGAATGAAAGGAGCTGGCATCTCACTCTCTTTGAATCTTCTTTATCATGCTAAGAGGAGCAGGAAAAAGCAAAAAATTTCAGAATTGCACCTTGCAATGCGGAGAAATTACTGTTTTTGCATTTACAATATTCATTGATTTTTGCCATTGAAAAACATCATGTTATTCATATACCAGAAATGATTGAAGCTACTGACTGAATGAAAGGAGCTGGCATCTCACTCTCTTTGAATCTTCTTTATCATGCTAAGAGGAGCAGGAAAAAGCAAAAAATTTCAGAATTGCACCTTGCAATGCGGAGAAATTACTGTTTGTGCATTTACAATATTCATTGATTTTTGCCATTGAAAAACGTCCAGAAATGATTGAAGCTACTGACTGAATGAAAGGAACTGGCATCTCACTCTCTTTGAATCTTCTTTATCATGCTAAGAGGAGCAGGAAAAAGCAAAAAATTTCAGAATTGCACCTTGCAATGCGGAGAAATTACTGTTTGTGCATTTACAAAATTCATTGATTTTTGCCATTGAAAAACGTCCAGAAATGATTGAAGCTACTGACTGAATGAAAGGAGCTGGCATCTCACTCTCTTTGAATCTTCTTTATCATGCTAAGAGGAGCAGGAAAAAGCAAAAAATTTCAGAATTGCACCTTGCAATGCGGAGAAATTACTGTTTGTGCATTTACAATATTCATTGATTTTTGCCATTGAAAAACATCATGTTATTCATATACCAGAAATGATTGAAGCTACTGACTGAATGAAAGGAGCTGGCATCTCACTCTCTTTGAATCTTCTTTATCATGCTAAGAGGAGCAGGAAAAAGCAAAAAATTTCAGAATTGCACCTTGCAATGCGGAGAAATTACTGTTTGTGCATTTACAATATTCATTGATTTTTGCCATTGAAAAACGTCCAGAAATGATTGAAGCTACTGACTGAATGAAAGGAACTGGCATCTCACTCTCTTTGAATCTTCTTTATCATGCTAAGAGGAGCAGGAAAAAGCAAAAAATTTCAGAATTGCACCTTGCAATGCGGAGAAATTACTGTTTGTGCATTTACAAAATTCATTGATTTTTGCCATTGAAAAACATCATGTTATTCATATACCAGAAATGTTTGAAGCTACTGACTGAATGAAAGGAGCTGACATCTCACTCTCTTTGAATCTTCTTTATCATGCTAAGAGGAGCAGGAAAAAGCAAAAAATTTCAGAATTGCACCTTGCAATGCGGAGAAATTACTGTTTGTGCATTTACAATATTCATTGATTTTTGCCATTGAAAAACGTCCAGAAATGATTGAAGCTACTGACTGAATGAAAGGAGCTGGCATCTCACTCTCTTTGAATCTTCTTTATCATGCTAAGAGGAGCAGGAAAAAGCAAAAAATTTCAGAATTGCACCTTGCAATGCGGAGAAATTACTGTTTGTGCATTTACAATATTCATTGATTTTTGCCATTGAAAAACATCATGTTATTCATATACCAGAAATGATTGAAGCTACTGACTGAATGAAAGGAGCTGGCATCTCACTCTCTTTGAATCTTCTTTATCATGCTAAGAGGAGCAGGAAAAAGCAAAAAATTTCAGAATTGCACCTTGCAATGTGGAGAAATTACTGTTTGTGCATTTACAATATTCATTGATTTTTACCATTGAAAAACGTCCAGAAATGATTGAAGCTACTGACTGAATGAAAGTAGCTGGCATCTCACTCTCTTTGAATCTTCTTTATCATGCTAAGAGGAGCAGGAAAAAGCAAAAAATTTCAGACTTGCACATTGCAATGCGGAGAAATTACTGTTTGTGCATTTACAATATTCATTGATTTTTGCCATTGAAAAACATCATGTTATTCATATACCAGAAATGTTTGAAGCTACTGACTGAATGAAAGGAGCTGGCATCTCACTCTCTTTGAATCTTCTTTATCATGCTAAGAGGAGCAGGAAAAAGCAAAAAATTTCAGAATTGCACCTTGCAATGCGGAGAAATTACTGTTTGTGCATTTACAATATTCATTGATTTTTGCCATTGAAAAACGTCCAGAAATGATTGAAGCTACTGACTGAATGAAAGGAGCTGGCATCTCACTCTCTTTGAATCTTGTTTATCATGCTAAGAGGAGCAGAAAAAAGCAAAAAATTTCAGAATTGCACCTTGCAATGCGGAGAAATTACTGTTTGTGCATTTACAATATTCATTGATTTTTGCCATTGAAAAACGTCCAGAAATGATTGAAGCTACTGACTGAATGAAAGGAGCTGGCATCTCACTCTCTTTGAATCTTCTTTATCATGCTAAGAGGAGCAGGAAAAAGCAAAAAAATTCAGAATTGCACCTTGCAATGCGGAGAAATTACTGTTTGTGCATTTACAATATTCATTGATTTTTGCCATTGAAAAACATCATGTTATTCATATACCAGAAATGATTGAAGCTACTGACTGAATGAAAGGAGCTGGCATCTCACTCTCTTTGAATCTTCTTTATCATGCTAAGAGGAGCAGGAAAAAGCAAAAAATTTCAGAATTGCACCTTGCAATGCGGAGAAATTACTGTTTGTGCATTTACAATATTCATTGATTTTTGCCATTGAAAAACGTCCAGAAATGATTGAAGCTACTGACTGAATGAAAGGAACTGGCATCTCACTCTCTTTGAATCTTCTTTATCATGCTAAGAGGAGCAGGAAAAAGCAAAAAATTTCAGAATTGCACCTTGCAATGCGGAGAAATTACTGTTTGTGCATTTACAAAATTCATTGATTTTTGCCATTGAAAAACATCATGTTATTCATATACCAGAAATGTTTGAAGCTACTGACTGAATGAAAGGAGCTGACATCTCACTCTCTTTGAATCTTCTTTATCATGCTAAGAGGAGCAGGAAAAAGCAAAAAATTTCAGAATTGCACCTTGCAATGCGGAGAAATTACTGTTTGTGCATTTACAATATTCATTGATTTTTGCCATTGAAAAACGTCCAGAAATGATTGAAGCTACTGACTGAATGAAAGGAGCTGGCATCTCACTCTCTTTGAATCTTCTTTATCATGCTAAGAGGAGCAGGAAAAAGCAAAAAATTTCAGAATTGCACCTTGCAATGCGGAGAAATTACTGTTTGTGCATTTACAATATTCATTGATTTTTGCCATTGAAAAACATCATGTTATTCATATACCAGAAATGTTTGAAGCTACTGACTGAATGAAAGGAGCTGGCATCTCACTCTCTTTGAATCTTCTTTATCATGCTAAGAGGAGCAGGAAAAAGCAAAAAATTTCAGAATTGCACCTTGCAATGCGGAGAAATTACTGTTTGTGCATTTACAATATTCATTGATTTTTGCCATTGAAAAACATCATGTTATTCATATACCAGAAATGATTGAAGCTACTGACTGAATGAAAGGAGCTGGCATCTCACTCTCTTTGAATCTTCTTTATCATGCTAAGAGGAGCAGGAAAAAGCAAAAAATTTCAGAATTGCACCTTGCAATGCGGAGAAATTACTGTTTGTGCATTTACAATATTCATTGATTTTTGCCATTGAAAAACGTCCAGAAATGATTGAAGCTACTGACTGAATGAAAGGAGCTGGCATCTCACTCTCTTTGAATCTTCTTTATCATGCTAAGAGGAGCAGGAAAAAGCAAAAAATTTCAGAATTGCACCTTGCAATGCGGAGAAATTACTGTTTGTGCATTTACAATATTCATTGATTTTTGCCATTGAAAAACATCATGTTATTCATATACCAGAAATGTTTGAAGCTACTGACTGAATGAAAGGAGCTGGCATCTCACTCTCTTTGAATCTTCTTTATCATGCTAAGAGGAGCAGGAAAAAGCAAAAAATTTCAGAATTGCACCTTGCAATGCGGAGAAATTACTGTTTGTGCATTTACAATATTCATTGATTTTTGCCATTGAAAAACGTCCAGAAATAATTGAAGCTACTGACTGAATGAAAGGAGCTGGCATCTCACTCTCTTTGAATCTTCTTTATCATGCTAAGAGGAGCAGGAAAAAGCAAAAAATTTCACAATTGCACCTTGCAATGCGGAGAAATTACTGTTTGTACATTTACAATATTCGTTGATTTTTGCCATTGAAAAACATCATGTTATTCATATACCAGAAATGATTGAAGCTACTGACTGAATGAAAGGAGCTGGCATCTCGCTCTCTTTGAATCTTCTTTATCATGCTAAGAGGAGCAGGAAAAAGCAAAAAATTTCAGAATTGCACCTTGCAATGCGGAGAAATTACTGTTTGTGCATTTACAATATTCATTGATTTTTGCCATTGAAAAACGTCCAGAAATGATTGAAGCTACTGACTGAATGAAAGGAGCTGGCATCTCACTCTCTTTGAATCTTCTTTATCATGCTAAGAGGAGCAGGAAAAAGCAAAAAATTTCAGAATTGCACCTTGCAATGTGGAGAAATTACTGTTTGTGCATTTACAATATTCATTGATTTTTGCCATTGAAAAACATCATGTTATTCATATACCAGAAATGATTGAAGCTACTGACTGAATGAAAGGAGCTGGCATCTCACTCTCTTTGAATCTTCTTTATCATGCTAAGAGGAGCAGGAAAAAGCAAAAAATTTCAGAATTGCACCTTGCAATGCGGAGAAATTACTGTTTGTGCATTTACAATATTCATTGATTTTTGCCATTGAAAAACGTCCAGAAATGATTGAAGCTACTGACTGAATGAAAGGAGCTGGCATCTCACTCTCTTTGAATCTTCTTTATCATGCTAAGAGGAGCAGGAAAAAGCAAAAAATTTCAGAATTGCACCTTGCAATGCGGAGAAATTACTGTTTGTGCTTTTACAATATTCATTGATTTTTGCCATTGAAAAACATCATGTTATTCATATACCAGAAATGTTTGAAGCTACTGACTGAATGAAAGGAGCTGGCATCTAACTCTCTTTGAATCTTCTTTATCATGCTAAGAGGAGCAGGAAAAAGCAAAAAATTTCAGAATTGCACCTTGCAATGCGGAGAAATTACTGTTTGTGCATTTACAATATTCATTGATTTTTGCCATTGAAAAACGTCCAGAAATGATTGAAGCTACTGACTGAATGAAAGGAACTGGCATCTCACTCTCTTTGAATCTTCTTTATCATGCTAAGAGGAGCAGGAAAAAGCAAAAAATTTCAGAATTGCACCTTGCAATGCGGAGAAATTACTGTTTGTGCATTTACAATATTCATTGATTTTTGCCATTGAAAAACATCATGTTATTCATATACCAGAAATGTTTGAAGCTACTGACTGAATGAAAGGAGCTGACATCTCACTCTCTTTGAATCTTCTTTATCATGCTAAGAGGAGCAGGAAAAAGCAAAAAATTTCAGAATTGCACCTTGCAATGCGGAGAAATTACTGTTTGTGCATTTACAATATTCATTGATTTTTGCCATTGAAAAACGTCCAGAAATGATTGAAGCTACTGACTGAATGAAAGGAGCTGGCATCTCACTCTCTTTGAATCTTCTTTATCATGCTAAGAGGAGCAGGAAAAAGCAAAAAATTTCAGAATTGCACCTTGCAATGCGGAGAAATTACTGTTTTTGCATTTACAATATTCATTGATTTTTGCCATTGAAAAACATCATGTTATTCATATACCAGAAATGATTGAAGCTACTGACTGAATGAAAGGAGCTGGCATCTCACTCTCTTTGAATCTTCTTTATCATGCTAAGAGGAGCAGGAAAAAGCAAAAAATTTCAGAATTGCACCTTGCAATGCGGAGAAATTACTGTTTGTGCATTTACAATATTCATTGATTTTTGCCATTGAAAAACGTCCAGAAATGATTGAAGCTACTGACTGAATGAAAGGAACTGGCATCTCACTCTCTTTGAATCTTCTTTATCATGCTAAGAGGAGCAGGAAAAAGCAAAAAATTTCAGAATTGCACCTTGCAATGCGGAGAAATTACTGTTTGTGCATTTACAAAATTCATTGATTTTTGCCATTGAAAAACGTCCAGAAATGATTGAAGCTACTGACTGAATGAAAGGAGCTGGCATCTCACTCTCTTTGAATCTTCTTTATCATGCTAAGAGGAGCAGGAAAAAGCAAAAAATTTCAGAATTGCACCTTGCAATGCGGAGAAATTACTGTTTGTGCATTTACAATATTCATTGATTTTTGCCATTGAAAAACATCATGTTATTCATATACCAGAAATGATTGAAGCTACTGACTGAATGAAAGGAGCTGGCATCTCACTCTCTTTGAATCTTCTTTATCATGCTAAGAGGAGCAGGAAAAAGCAAAAAATTTCAGAATTGCACCTTGCAATGCGGAGAAATTACTGTTTGTGCATTTACAATATTCATTGATTTTTGCCATTGAAAAACGTCCAGAAATGATTGAAGCTACTGACTGAATGAAAGGAACTGGCATCTCACTCTCTTTGAATCTTCTTTATCATGCTAAGAGGAGCAGGAAAAAGCAAAAAATTTCAGAATTGCACCTTGCAATGCGGAGAAATTACTGTTTGTGCATTTACAAAATTCATTGATTTTTGCCATTGAAAAACATCATGTTATTCATATACCAGAAATGTTTGAAGCTACTGACTGAATGAAAGGAGCTGACATCTCACTCTCTTTGAATCTTCTTTATCATGCTAAGAGGAGCAGGAAAAAGCAAAAAATTTCAGAATTGCACCTTGCAATGCGGAGAAATTACTGTTTGTGCATTTACAATATTCATTGATTTTTGCCATTGAAAAACGTCCAGAAATGATTGAAGCTACTGACTGAATGAAAGGAGCTGGCATCTCACTCTCTTTGAATCTTCTTTATCATGCTAAGAGGAGCAGGAAAAAGCAAAAAATTTCAGAATTGCACCTTGCAATGCGGAGAAATTACTGTTTGTGCATTTACAATATTCATTGATTTTTGCCATTGAAAAACATCATGTTATTCATATACCAGAAATGATTGAAGCTACTGACTGAATGAAAGGAGCTGGCATCTCACTCTCTTTGAATCTTCTTTATCATGCTAAGAGGAGCAGGAAAAAGCAAAAAATTTCAGAATTGCACCTTGCAATGTGGAGAAATTACTGTTTGTGCATTTACAATATTCATTGATTTTTACCATTGAAAAACGTCCAGAAATGATTGAAGCTACTGACTGAATGAAAGTAGCTGGCATCTCACTCTCTTTGAATCTTCTTTATCATGCTAAGAGGAGCAGGAAAAAGCAAAAAATTTCAGACTTGCACATTGCAATGCGGAGAAATTACTGTTTGTGCATTTACAATATTCATTGATTTTTGCCATTGAAAAACATCATGTTATTCATATACCAGAAATGTTTGAAGCTACTGACTGAATGAAAGGAGCTGGCATCTCACTCTCTTTGAATCTTCTTTATCATGCTAAGAGGAGCAGGAAAAAGCAAAAAATTTCAGAATTGCACCTTGCAATGCGGAGAAATTACTGTTTGTGCATTTACAATATTCATTGATTTTTGCCATTGAAAAACGTCCAGAAATGATTGAAGCTACTGACTGAATGAAAGGAGCTGGCATCTCACTCTCTTTGAATCTTGTTTATCATGCTAAGAGGAGCAGAAAAAAGCAAAAAATTTCAGAATTGCACCTTGCAATGCGGAGAAATTACTGTTTGTGCATTTACAATATTCATTGATTTTTGCCATTGAAAAACGTCCAGAAATGATTGAAGCTACTGACTGAATGAAAGGAGCTGGCATCTCACTCTCTTTGAATCTTCTTTATCATGCTAAGAGGAGCAGGAAAAAGCAAAAAAATTCAGAATTGCACCTTGCAATGCGGAGAAATTACTGTTTGTGCATTTACAATATTCATTGATTTTTGCCATTGAAAAACATCATGTTATTCATATACCAGAAATGATTGAAGCTACTGACTGAATGAAAGGAGCTGGCATCTCACTCTCTTTGAATCTTCTTTATCATGCTAAGAGGAGCAGGAAAAAGCAAAAAATTTCAGAATTGCACCTTGCAATGCGGAGAAATTACTGTTTGTGCATTTACAATATTCATTGATTTTTGCCATTGAAAAACGTCCAGAAATGATTGAAGCTACTGACTGAATGAAAGGAACTGGCATCTCACTCTCTTTGAATCTTCTTTATCATGCTAAGAGGAGCAGGAAAAAGCAAAAAATTTCAGAATTGCACCTTGCAATGCGGAGAAATTACTGTTTGTGCATTTACAAAATTCATTGATTTTTGCCATTGAAAAACATCATGTTATTCATATACCAGAAATGTTTGAAGCTACTGACTGAATGAAAGGAGCTGACATCTCACTCTCTTTGAATCTTCTTTATCATGCTAAGAGGAGCAGGAAAAAGCAAAAAATTTCAGAATTGCACCTTGCAATGCGGAGAAATTACTGTTTGTGCATTTACAATATTCATTGATTTTTGCCATTGAAAAACGTCCAGAAATGATTGAAGCTACTGACTGAATGAAAGGAGCTGGCATCTCACTCTCTTTGAATCTTCTTTATCATGCTAAGAGGAGCAGGAAAAAGCAAAAAATTTCAGAATTGCACCTTGCAATGCGGAGAAATTACTGTTTGTGCATTTACAATATTCATTGATTTTTGCCATTGAAAAACATCATGTTATTCATATACCAGAAATGTTTGAAGCTACTGACTGAATGAAAGGAGCTGGCATCTCACTCTCTTTGAATCTTCTTTATCATGCTAAGAGGAGCAGGAAAAAGCAAAAAATTTCAGAATTGCACCTTGCAATGCGGAGAAATTACTGTTTGTGCATTTACAATATTCATTGATTTTTGCCATTGAAAAACATCATGTTATTCATATACCAGAAATGATTGAAGCTACTGACTGAATGAAAGGAGCTGGCATCTCACTCTCTTTGAATCTTCTTTATCATGCTAAGAGGAGCAGGAAAAAGCAAAAAATTTCAGAATTGCACCTTGCAATGCGGAGAAATTACTGTTTGTGCATTTACAATATTCATTGATTTTTGCCATTGAAAAACGTCCAGAAATGATTGAAGCTACTGACTGAATGAAAGGAGCTGGCATCTCACTCTCTTTGAATCTTCTTTATCATGCTAAGAGGAGCAGGAAAAAGCAAAAAATTTCAGAATTGCACCTTGCAATGCGGAGAAATTACTGTTTGTGCATTTACAATATTCATTGATTTTTGCCATTGAAAAACATCATGTTATTCATATACCAGAAATGTTTGAAGCTACTGACTGAATGAAAGGAGCTGGCATCTCACTCTCTTTGAATCTTCTTTATCATGCTAAGAGAAGCAGGAAAAAGCAAAAAATTTCAGAATTGCACCTTGCAATGCGGAGAAATTACTGTTTGTGCATTTACAATATTCATTGATTTTTGCCATTGAAAAACGTCCAGAAATAATTGAAGCTACTGACTGAATGAAAGGAGCTGGCATCTCACTCTCTTTGAATCTTCTTTATCATGCTAAGAGGAGCAGGAAAAAGCAAAAAATTTCACAATTGCACCTTGCAATGCGGAGAAATTACTGTTTGTACATTTACAATATTCGTTGATTTTTGCCATTGAAAAACATCATGTTATTCATATACCAGAAATGATTGAAGCTACTGACTGAATGAAAGGAGCTGGCATCTCGCTCTCTTTGAATCTTCTTTATCATGCTAAGAGGAGCAGGAAAAAGCAAAAAATTTCAGAATTGCACCTTGCAATGCGGAGAAATTACTGTTTGTGCATTTACAATATTCATTGATTTTTGCCATTGAAAAACGTCCAGAAATGATTGAAGCTACTGACTGAATGAAAGGAGCTGGCATCTCACTCTCTTTGAATCTTCTTTATCATGCTAAGAGGAGCAGGAAAAAGCAAAAAATTTCAGAATTGCACCTTGCAATGTGGAGAAATTACTGTTTGTGCATTTACAATATTCATTGATTTTTGCCATTGAAAAACATCATGTTATTCATATACCAGAAATGATTGAAGCTACTGACTGAATGAAAGGAGCTGGCATCTCACTCTCTTTGAATCTTCTTTATCATGCTAAGAGGAGCAGGAAAAAGCAAAAAATTTCAGAATTGCACCTTGCAATGCGGAGAAATTACTGTTTGTGCATTTACAATATTCATTGATTTTTGCCATTGAAAAACGTCCAGAAATGATTGAAGCTACTGACTGAATGAAAGGAGCTGGCATCTCACTCTCTTTGAATCTTCTTTATCATGCTAAGAGGAGCAGGAAAAAGCAAAAAATTTCAGAATTGCACCTTGCAATGCGGAGAAATTACTGTTTGTGCTTTTACAATATTCATTGATTTTTGCCATTGAAAAACATCATGTTATTCATATACCAGAAATGTTTGAAGCTACTGACTGAATGAAAGGAGCTGGCATCTAACTCTCTTTGAATCTTCTTTATCATGCTAAGAGGAGCAGGAAAAAGCAAAAAATTTCAGAATTGCACCTTGCAATGCGGAGAAATTACTGTTTGTGCATTTACAATATTCATTGATTTTTGCCATTGAAAAACGTCCAGAAATGATTGAAGCTACTGACTGAATGAAAGGAACTGGCATCTCACTCTCTTTGAATCTTCTTTATCATGCTAAGAGGAGCAGGAAAAAGCAAAAAATTTCAGAATTGCACCTTGCAATGCGGAGAAATTACTGTTTGTGCATTTACAATATTCATTGATTTTTGCCATTGAAAAACATCATGTTATTCATATACCAGAAATGTTTGAAGCTACTGACTGAATGAAAGGAGCTGGCATCTCACTCTCTTTGAATCTTCTTTATCATGCTAAGAGGAGCAGGAAAAAGCAAAAAATTTCAGAATTGCAACTTGCAATGCGGAGAAATTACTGTTTGTGCATTTACAATATTCATTGATTTTTGCCATTGAAAAACATCATGTTATTCATATACCAGAAATGATTGAAGCTACTGACTGAATGAAAGGAGCTGGCATCTCACTCTCTTTGAATCTTCTTTATCATGCTAAGAGGAGCAGGAAAAAGCAAAAAATTTCAGAATTGCACCTTGCAATGCGGAGAAATTACTGTTTGTGCATTTACAATATTCATTGATTTTTGCCATTGAAAAACGTCAAGAAATGATTGAAGCTACTGACTGAATGAAAGGAGCTGGCATCTCACTCTCTTTGAATCTTCTTTATCATGCTAAGAGGAGCAGGAAAAAGCAAAAAATTTCAGAATTGCACCTTGCAATGCGGAGAAATTACTGTTTGTGCTTCTACAATATTCATTGATTTTTGCCATTGAAAAACATCATGTTATTCATATACAAGAAATGTTTGAAGCTACTGACTGAATGAAAGGAGCTGGCATCTCACTCTCTTTGAATCTTCTTTATCATGCTAAGAGGAGCAGGAAAAAGCAAAAAATTTCAGAATTGCACCTTGCAATGCGGAGAAATTACTGTTTGTGCATTTACAATATTTATAGATTTTTGCCATTGAAAAACGTCCAGAAATGATTGAAGCTACTGACTGAATGAAAGGAGCTGGCATCTCACTCTCTTTGAATCTTCTTTATCATGCTAAGAGGAGCAGGAAAAAGCAAAAAATTTCAGAATTGCACCTTGCAATGCGGAGAAATTACTGTTTGTGCATTTACAATATTCATTGATTTTTGCCATTGAAAAACGTCCAGAAATGATTGAAGCTACTGACTGAATGAAAGGAGCTGGCATCTCACTCTCTTTGAATCTTCTTTATCATGCTAAGAGGAGCAGGAAAAAGCAAAAAATTTCAGAATTGCACCTTGCAATGCGGAGAAATTACTGTTTGTGCATTTACAATATTCATTGATTTTTGCCATTGAAAAACATCATGTTATTCATATACCAGAAATGATTGAAGCTACTGACTGAATGAAAGGAGCTGGCATCTTACTCTCTTTGAATCTTCTTTGTCATGCTAAGAGGAGCAGGAAAAAGCAAAAAATTTCAGAATTGCACCTTGCAATGCGGAGAAATTACTGTTTGTGCATTTACAATATTCATTGATTTTTGCCATTGAAAAACGTCCAGAAATGATTGAAGCTACTGACTGAATGAAAGGAGCTGGCATCTCACTCTCTTTGAATCTTCTTTATCATGCTAAGAGGAGCAGGAAAAAGCAAAAAATTTCAGAATTGCACCTTGCAATGCGGAGAAATTACTGTTTGTGCATTTACAATATTCATTGATTTTTGCCATTGAAAAACGTCCAGAAATGATTGAAGCTACTGACTGAATGAAAGGAGCTGGCATCTCACTCTCTTTGAATCTTCTTTATCATGCTAAGAGGAGCAGGAAAAAGCAAAAAATTTCAGAATTGCACCTTGCAATGCGGAGAAATTACTGTTTGTGCATTTACAATATTCATTGATTTTTGCCATTGAAAAACATCATGTTATTCATATACCAGAAATGTTTGAAGCTACTGACTGAATGAAAGGAGCTGGCATCTCACTCTCTTTGAATCTTCTTTATCATGCTAAGAGGAGCAGGAAAAAGCAAAAAATTTCAGAATTGCACCTTGCAATGCGGAGAAATTACTGTTTGTGCATTTACAATATTCATTGATTTTTGCCATTGAAAAACGTCCAGAAATGATTGAAGCTACTGACTGAATGAAAGGAGCTGGCATCTCACTCTCTTTGAATCTTCTTTATCATGCTAAGAGGAGCAGGAAAAAGCAAAAAATTTCAGAATTGCACCTTGCAATGCGGAGAAATTACTGTTTGTGCATTTACAATATTCATTGATTTTTGCCATTGAAAAACGTCCAGAAATGATTGAAGCTACTGACTGAATGAAAGGAGCTGGCATCTCACTCTCTTTGAATCTTCTTTATCATGCTAAGAGGAGCATGAAAAAGCAAAAAATTTCAGAATTGCACCTTGCAATGCGGAGAAATTACTGTTTGTGCATTTACAATATTCATTGATTTTTGCCATTGAAAAACATCATGTTATTCATATACCAGAAATGTTTGAAGCTACTGACTGAATGAAAGGAGCTGGCATCTCACTCTCTTTGAATCTTCTTTATCATGCTAAGAGGAGCAGGAAAAAGCAAAAAATTTCAGAATTGCACCTTGCAATGCGGAGAAATTACTGTTTGTGCATTTACAATATTCATTGATTTTTGCCATTGAAAAACATCATGTTATTCATATACCAGAAATGTTTGAAGCTACTGACTGAATGAAAGGAGCTGGCATCTCACTCTCTTTGAATCTTCTTTATCATGCTAAGAGGAGCAGGAAAAAGCAAAAAATTTCAGAATTGCACCTTGCAATGCGGAGAAATTACTGTTTGTGCATTTACAATATTCATTGATTTTTGCCATTGAAAAACGTCCAGAAATGATTGAAGCTACTGACTGAATGAAAGGAACTGGCATCTCACTCTCTTTGAATCTTCTTTATCATGCTAAGAGGAGCAGGAAAAAGCAAAAAATTTCAGAATTGCACCTTGCAATGCGGAGAAATTACTGTTTGTGCATTTACAATATTCATTGATTTTTGCCATTGAAAAACATCATGTTATTCATATACCAGAAATGTTTGAAGCTACTGACTGAATGAAAGGAGCTGGCATCTCACTCTCTTTGAATCTTCTTTATCATGCTAAGAGGAGCAGGAAAAAGCAAAAAATTTCAGAATTGCAACTTGCAATGCGGAGAAATTACTGTTTGTGCATTTACAATATTCATTGATTTTTGCCATTGAAAAACATCATGTTATTCATATACCAGAAATGATTGAAGCTACTGACTGAATGAAAGGAGCTGGCATCTCACTCTCTTTGAATCTTCTTTATCATGCTAAGAGGAGCAGGAAAAAGCAAAAAATTTCAGAATTGCACCTTGCAATGCGGAGAAATTACTGTTTGTGCATTTACAATATTCATTGATTTTTGCCTTTGAAAAACGTCAAGAAATGATTGAAGCTACTGACTGAATGAAAGGAGCTGGCATCTCACTCTCTTTGAATCTTCTTTATCATGCTAAGAGGAGCAGGAAAAAGCAAAAAATTTCAGAATTGCACCTTGCAATGCGGAGAAATTACTGTTTGTGCTTCTACAATATTCATTGATTTTTGCCATTGAAAAACATCATGTTATTCATATACAAGAAATGTTTGAAGCTACTGACTGAATGAAAGGAGCTGGCATCTCACTCTCTTTGAATCTTCTTTATCATGCTAAGAGGAGCAGGAAAAAGCAAAAAATTTCAGAATTGCACCTTGCAATGCGGAGAAATTACTGTTTGTGCATTTACAATATTTATAGATTTTTGCCATTGAAAAACGTCCAGAAATGATTGAAGCTACTGACTGAATGAAAGGAGCTGGCATCTCACTCTCTTTGAATCTTCTTTATCATGCTAAGAGGAGCAGGAAAAAGCAAAAAATTTCAGAATTGCACCTTGCAATGCGGAGAAATTACTGTTTGTGCATTTACAATATTCATTGATTTTTGCCATTGAAAAACGTCCAGAAATGATTGAAGCTACTGACTGAATGAAAGGAGCTGGCATCTCACTCTCTTTGAATCTTCTTTATCATGCTAAGAGGAGCAGGAAAAAGCAAAAAATTTCAGAATTGCACCTTGCAATGCGGAGAAATTACTGTTTGTGCATTTACAATATTCATTGATTTTTGCCATTGAAAAACATCATGTTATTCATATACCAGAAATGATTGAAGCTACTGACTGAATGAAAGGAGCTGGCATCTTACTCTCTTTGAATCTTCTTTGTCATGCTAAGAGGAGCAGGAAAAAGCAAAAAATTTCAGAATTGCACCTTGCAATGCGGAGAAATTACTGTTTGTGCATTTACAATATTCATTGATTTTTGCCATTGAAAAACGTCCAGAAATGATTGAAGCTACTGACTGAATGAAAGGAGCTGGCATCTCACTCTCTTTGAATCTTCTTTATCATGCTAAGAGGAGCAGGAAAAAGCAAAAAATTTCAGAATTGCACCTTGCAATGCGGAGAAATTACTGTTTGTGCATTTACAATATTCATTGATTTTTGCCATTGAAAAACGTCCAGAAATGATTGAAGCTACTGACTGAATGAAAGGAGCTGGCATCTCACTCTCTTTGAATCTTCTTTATCATGCTAAGAGGAGCAGGAAAAAGCAAAAAATTTCAGAATTGCACCTTGCAATGCGGAGAAATTACTGTTTGTGCATTTACAATATTCATTGATTTTTGCCATTGAAAAACATCATGTTATTCATATACCAGAAATGTTTGAAGCTACTGACTGAATGAAAGGAGCTGGCATCTCACTCTCTTTGAATATTCTTTATCATGCTAAGAGGAGCAGGAAAAAGCAAAAAATTTCAGAATTGCACCTTGCAATGCGGAGAAATTACTGTTTGTGCATTTACAATATTGATTGATTTTTGCCATTGAAAAACGTCCAGAAATGATTGAAGCTACTGACTGAATGAAAGGAGCTGGCATCTCACTCTCTTTGAATCTTCTTTATCATGCTAAGAGGAGCAGGAAAAAGCAAAAAATTTCAGAATTGCACCTTGCAATGCGGAGAAATTACTGTTTGTGCATTTACAATATTCATTGATTTTTGCCATTGAAAAACGTCCAGAAATGATTGAAGCTACTGACTGAATGAAAGGAGCTGGCATCTCACTCTCTTTGAATCTTCTTTATCATGCTAAGAGGAGCATGAAAAAGCAAAAAATTTCAGAATTGCACCTTGCAATGCGGAGAAATTACTGTTTGTGCATTTACAATATTCATTGATTTTTGCCATTGAAAAACATCATGTTATTCATATACCAGAAATGTTTGAAGCTACTGACTGAATGAAAGGAGCTGGCATCTCACTCTCTTTGAATCTTCTTTATCATGCTAAGAGGAGCAGGAAAAAGCAAAAAATTTCAGAATTGCACCTTGCAATGCGGAGAAATTACTGTTTGTGCATTTACAATATTCATTGATTTTTGCCATTGAAAAACATCATGTTATTCATATACCAGAAATGTTTGAAGCTACTGACTGAATGAAAGGAGCTGGCATCTCACTCTCTTTGAATCTTCTTTATCATGCTAAGAGGAGCAGGAAAAAGCAAAAAATTTCAGAATTGCACCTTGCAATGTGGAGAAATTACTGTTTGTGCATTTACAATATTCATTGATTTTTACCATTGAAAAACGTCCAGAAATGATTGAAGCTACTGACTGAATGAAAGTAGCTGGCATCTCACTCTCTTTGAATCTTCTTTACCATGCTAAGAGGAGCAGGAAAAAGCAAAAAATTTCAGACTTGCACCTTGCAATGCGGAGAAATTACTGTTTGTGCATTTACAATATTCATTGATTTTTGCCATTGAAAAACAACTTGTTATTCATATACCAGAAATGTTTGAAGCTACTGACTGAATGAAAGGAGCTGGCATCTCACTCTCTTTGAATCTTCTTTATCATGCTAAGAGGAGCAGGAAAAAGCAAAAAATTTCAGAATTGCACCTTGCAATGCGGAGAAATTACTGTTTGTGCATTTACAATATTCATTGATTTTTCCCATTGAAAAACGTCCAGAAATGATTGAAGCTACTGACTGAATGAAAGGAGCTGGCATCTCACTCTCTTTGAATCTTCTTTATCATGCTAAGAGGAGCAGGAAAAAGCAAAAAATTTCAGAATTGCACCTTGCAATGCGGAGAAATTACTGTTTGTGCATTTACAATATTCATTGATTTTTGCCATTGAAAAACGTCCAGAAATGATTGAAGCTACTGACTGAATGAAAGGAGCTGGCATCTCACTCTCTTTGAATCTTCTTTATCATGCTAAGAGGAGCAGGAAAAATCAAAAAATTTCAGAATTGCACCTTGCAATGCGGAGAAATTACTGTTTGTGCATTTACAATATTTATTGATTTTTGCCATTGAAAAACATGTTATTCATATACCAGAAATGTTTGAAGCTACTGACTGAATGAAAGGAGCTGGCACCTCACTCTCTTTGAATCTTCTTTATCATGCTAAGAGGAGCGGGAAAAAGCTAAAAATTTCAGAATTGCACCTTGCAATGCGGAGAAATTACTGTTTGTGCATTTACAATATTCATTGATTTTTGCCATTGAAAAACATCCAGAAATGATTGAAGGTACTGACTGAATGAAAGGAGCTGGCATCTCACTCTCTTTGAATCTTCTTTATCATGCTAAGAGGAGCAGGAAAAAGCAAAAAATTTCAGAATTGCACCTTGCAATGCGGAGAAATTACTGTTTGTGCATTTACAATATTCATTGATTTTTGCCATTGAAAAACGTCCAGAAATGATTGAAGCTACTGACTGAATGAAAGGAGCTGGCATCTCACTCTCTTTGAATCTTCTTTATCATGCTAAGAGGAGCAGGAAAAAGCAAAAAATTTCAGAATTGCACCTTGCAATGCGGAGAAATTACTGTTTGTGCTTTTACAATATTCATTGATTTTTGCCATTGAAAAACATCATGTTATTCATATACCAGAAATGTTTGAAGCTACTGACTGAATGAAAGGAGCTGGCATCTAACTCTCTTTGAATCTTCTTTATCATGCTAAGAGGAGCAGGAAAAAGCAAAAAATTTCAGAATTGCACCTTGCAATGCGGAGAAATTACTGTTTGTGCATTTACAATATTCATTGATTTTTGCCATTGAAAAACGTCCAGAAATGATTGAAGCTACTGACTGAATGAAAGGAGCTGGCATCTCACTCTCTTTGAATCTTCTTTATCATGCTAAGAGGAGCAGGAAAAAGCAAAAAATTTCAGAATTGCACCTTGCAATGCTGAGAAATTACTGTTTGTGCATTTACAATATTCATTGATTTTTGCCATTGAAAAACGTCCAGAAATGATTGAAGCTACTGACTGAATGAAAGGAGCTGGCATCTCACTCTCTTTGAATCTTCTTTATCATGCTAAGAGGAGCAGGAAAAAGCAAAAAATTTCAGAATTGCAACTTGCAATGCGGAGAAATTACTGTTTGTGCATTTACAATATTCATTGATTTTTGCCATTGAAAAACATCATGTTATTCATATACCAGAAATGATTGAAGCTACTGACTGAATGAAAGGAGCTGGCATCTCACTCTCTTTGAATCTTCTTTATCATGCTAAGAGGAGCAGGAAAAAGCAAAAAATTTCAGAATTGCACCTTGCAATGCGGAGAAATTACTGTTTGTGCATTTACAATATTCATTGATTTTTGCCATTGAAAAACGTCCAGAAATGATTGAAGCTACTGACTGAATGAAAGGAGCTGGCATCTCACTCTCTTTGAATCTTCTTTATCATGCTAAGAGGAGCAGGAAAAAGCAAAAAATTTCAGAATTGCACCTTGCAATGCGGAGAAATTACTGTTTGTGCTTTTACAATATTCATTGATTTTTGCCATTGAAAAACATCATGTTATTCATATACAAGAAATGTTTGAAGCTACTGACTGAATGAAAGGAGCTGGCATCTCACTCTCTTTGAATCTTCTTTATCATGCTAAGAGGAGCAGGAAAAAGCAAAAAATTTCAGAATTGCACCTTGCAATGCGGAGAAATTACTGTTTGTGCATTTACAATATTCATTGATTTTTGCCATTGAAAAACGTCCAGAAATGATTGAAGCTACTGACTGAATGAAAGGAGCTGGCATCTCACTCTCTTTGAATCTTCTTTATCATGCTAAGAGGAGCAGGAAAAAGCAAAAAATTTCAGAATTGCACCTTGCAATGCGGAGAAATTACTGTTTGTGCATTTACAATATTCATTGATTTTTGCCATTGAAAAACGTCCAGAAATGATTGAAGCTACTGACTGAATGAAAGGAGCTGGCATCTCACTCTCTTTGAATCTTCTTTATCATGCTAAGAGGAGCAGGAAAAAGCAAAAAATTTCAGAATTGCACCTTGCAATGCGGAGAAATTACTGTTTGTGCATTTACAATATTCATTGATTTTTGCCATTGAAAAACATCATGTTATTCATATACCAGAAATGATTGAAGCTACTGACTGAATGAAAGGAGCTGGCATCTTACTCTCTTTGAATCTTCTTTGTCATGCTAAGAGGAGCAGGAAAAAGCAAAAAATTTCAGAATTGCACCTTGCAATGCGGAGAAATTACTGTTTGTGCATTTACAATATTCATTGATTTTTGCCATTGAAAAATGTCCAGAAATGATTGAAGCTACTGACTGAATCAAAGGAGCTGGCATCTCACTCTCTTTGAATCTTCTTTATCATGCTAAGAGGAGCAGGAAAAAGCAAAAAATTTCAGAATTGCACCTTGCAATGCGGAGAAATTACTGTTTGTGCATTTACAATATTCATTGATTTTTGCCATTGAAAAACGTCCAGAAATGATTGAAGCTACTGACTGAATGAAAGGAGCTGGCATCTCACTCTCTTTGAATCTTCTTTATCATGTTAAGAGGAGCAGGAAAAAGCAAAAAATTTCAGAATTGCACCTTGCAATGCGGAGAAATTACTGTTTGTGCATTTACAATATTCATTGATTTTTGCCATTGAAAAACGTCCAGAAATGATTGAAGCTACTGACTGAATGAAAGGAGCTGGCATCTCACTCTCTTTGAATCTTCTTTATCATGCTAAGAGGAGCAGGAAAAAGCAAAAAATTTCAGAATTGCACCTTGCAATGCGGAGAAATTACTGTTTGTGCATTTACAATATTCATTGATTTTTGCCATTGAAAAACGTCCAGAAATGATTGAAGCTACTGACTGAATGAAAGGAGCTGGCATCTCACTCTCTTTGAATCTTCTTTATCATGCTAAGAGGAGCAGGAAAAAGCAAAAAATTTCAGAATTGCACCTTGCAATGCGGAGAAATTACTGTTTGTGCATTTACAATATTCATTGATTTTTGCCATTGAAAAACATCATGTTATTCATATACCAGAAATGTTTGAAGCTACTGACTGAATGAAAGGAGCTGGCATCTCACTCTCTTTGAATCTTCTTTATCATGCTAAGAGGAGCAGGAAAAAGCAAAAAATTTCAGAATTGCACCTTGCAATGCGGAGAAATTACTGTTTGTGCATTTACAATATTCATTGATTTTTGCCATTGAAAAACATCATGTTATTCATATACCAGAAATGTTTGAAGCTACTGACTGAATGAAAGGAGCTGGCATCTCACTCTCTTTGAATCTTCTTTATCATGCTAAGAGGAGCAGGAAAAAGCAAAAAATTTCAGAATTGCACCTTGCAATGTGGAGAAATTACTGTTTGTGCATTTACAATATTCATTGATTTTTACCATTGAAAAACGTCCAGAAATGATTGAAGCTACTGACTGAATGAAAGTAGCTGGCATCTCACTCTCTTTGAATCTTCTTTACCATGCTAAGAGGAGCAGGAAAAAGCAAAAAATTTCAGACTTGCACCTTGCAATGCGGAGAAATTACTGTTTGTGCATTTACAATATTCATTGATTTTTGCCATTGAAAAACATCATGTTATTCATATACCAGAAATGTTTGAAGCTACTGACTGAATGAAAGGAGCTGGCATCTCACTCTCTTTGAATCTTCTTTATCATGCTAAGAGGAGCAGGAAAAAGCAAAAAATTTCAGAATTGCACCTTGCAATGCGGAGAAATTACTGTTTGTGCATTTACAATATTCATTGATTTTTGCCATTGAAAAACGTCCAGAAATGATTGAAGCTACTGACTGAATGAAAGGAGCTGGCATCTCACTCTCTTTGAATCTTCTTTATCATGCTAAGAGGAGCAGGAAAAAGCAAAAAATTTCAGAATTGCACCTTGCAATGCGGAGAAATTACTGTTTGTGCATTTACAATATTCATTGATTTTTGCCATTGAAAAACGTCCAGAAATGATTGAAGCTACTGACTGAATGAAAGGAGCTGGCATCTCACTCTCTTTGAATCTTCTTTATCATGCTAAGAGGAGCAGGAAAAATCAAAAAATTTCAGAATTGCACCTTGCAATGCGGAGAAATTACTGTTTGTGCATTTACAATATTCATTGATTTTTGCCATTGAAAAACATGTTATTCATATACCAGAAATGTTTGAAGCTACTGACTGAATGAAAGGAGCTGGCACCTCACTCTCTTTGAATCTTCTTTATCATGCTAAGAGGAGCGGGAAAAAGCAAAAAATTTCAGAATTGCACCTTGCAATGCGGAGAAATTACTGTTTGTGCATTTACAATATTCATTGATTTTTGCCATTGAAAAACATCCAGAAATGATTGAAGGTACTGACTGAATGAAAGGAGCTGGCATCTCACTCTCTTTGAATCTTCTTTATCATGCTAAGAGGAGCAGGAAAAAGCAAAAAATTTCAGAATTGCACCTTGCAATGCGGAGAAATTACTGTTTGTGCATTTACAATATTCATTGATTTTTGCCATTGAAAAACGTCCAGAAATGATTGAAGCTACTGACTGAATGAAAGGAGCTGGCATCTCACTCTCTTTGAATCTTCTTTATCATGCTAAGAGGAGCAGGAAAAAACAAAAAATTTCAGAATTGCACCTTGCAATGCGGAGAAATTACAGTTTGTGCATTTACAATATTCATTGATTTTTGCCATTGAAAAACATCCAGAAATGATTGAAGCTACTGACTGAATGAAAGGAGCTGGCATCTCACTCTCTTTGAATATTCTTTATCATGCTAAGAGGAGCAGGAAAAAGCAAAAAATTTCAGAATTGCACCTTGCAATGCGGAGAAATTACTGTTTGTGCATTTACAATATTCATTGATTTTTGCCATTGAAAAACATCATGTTATTCATATACCAGAAATGTTTGAAGCTACTGACTGAATGAAAGGAGCTGGCATCTCACTCTCTTTGAATCTTCTTTATCATGCTAAGAGGAGCAGGAAAAAGCAAAAAATTTCAGAATTGCACCTTGCAATGCGGAGAAATTACTGTTTGTGCATTTACAATATTCATTGATTTTTGCCATTGAAAAACATCATGTTATTCATATACCAGAAATGTTTGAAGCTACTGACTGAATGAAAGGAGCTGGCATCTCACTCTCTTTGAATCTTCTTTATCATGCTAAGAGGAGCAGGAAAAAGCAAAAAATTTCAGAATTGCACCTTGCAATGTGGAGAAATTACTGTTTGTGCATTTACAATATTCATTGATTTTTACCATTGAAAAACATCCAGAAATGATTGAAGCTACTGACTGAATGAAAGTAGCTGGCATCTCACTCTCTTTGAATCTTCTTTATCATGCTAAGAGGAGCAGGAAAAAGCAAAAAATTTCAGAATTGCACCTTGCAATGCAGAGAAATTACTGTTTGTGCATTTACAATATTCATTGATTTTTGCCATTGAAAAACATCATGTTATTCATATACCAGAAATGTTTGAAGCTACTGACTGAATGAAAGGAGCTGGCATCTCACTCTCTTTGAATCTTCTTTATCATGCTAAGAGGAGCAGGAAAAAGCAAAAAATTTCAGAATTGCACCTTGCAATGTGGAGAAATTACTGTTTGTGCATTTACAATATTCATTGATTTTTACCATTGAAAAACATCCAGAAATGATTGAAGCTACTGACTGAATGAAAGTAGCTGGCATCTCACTCTCTTTGTATCTTCTTTATCATGCTAAGAGGAGCAGGAAAAAGCAAAACATTTCAGACTTGCACCTTGCAATGCGGAGAAATTACTGTTTGTGCATTTACAATATTCATTGATTTTTGCCATTGAAAAACATCATGTTATTCATATACCAGAAATGTTTGAAGCTACTGACTGAATGAAAGGAGCTGGCATCTCACTCTCTTTGAATCTTCTTTATCATGCTAAGAGGAGCAGGAAAAAGCAAAAAATTTCAGAATTGCACCTTGCAATGCGGAGAAATTACTGTTTGTGCATTTACAATATTCATTGATTTTTGCCATTGAAAAACGTCCAGAAATGATTGAAGCTACTGACTGAATGAAAGGAGCTGGCATCTCACTCTCTTTGAATCTTGTTTATCATGCTAAGAGGAGCAGGAAAAAGCAAAAAATTTCAGAATTGCACCTTGCAATGCGGGAGAAATTACTGTTTGTGCATTTACAATATTCATTGATTTTTGCCATTGAAAAACGTCCAGAAATGATTGAAGCTACTGACTGAATGAAAGGAGCTGGCATCTCACTCTCTTTGAATCTTCTTTATCATGCTAAGAGGAGCAGGAAAAAGCAAAAAATTTCAGAATTGCACCTTGCAATGCGGAGAAATTACTGTTTGTGCATTTACAATATTCATTGATTTTTGCCATTGAAAAACATCATGTTATTCATATACCAGAAATGATTGAAGATACTGACTGAATGAAAGGAGCTGGCATCTCACTCTCTTTGAATCTTCTTTATCATGCTAAGAGGAGCAGGAAAAAGCAAAAAATTTCAGAATTGCACCTTGCAATGCGGAGAAATTACTGTTTGTGCATTTACAATATTCATTGATTTTTGCCATTGAAAAACGTCCAGAAATGATTGAAGCTACTGACTGAATGAAAGGAACTGGCATCTCACTCTCTTTGAATCTTCTTTATCATGCTAAGAGGAGCAGGAAAAAGCAAAAAATTTCAGAATTGCACCTTGCAATGCGGAGAAATTACTGTTTGTGCATTTACAAAATTCATTGATTTTTGCCATTGAAAAACATCATGTTATTCATATACCAGAAATGTTTGAAGCTACTGACTGAATGAAAGGAGCTGACATCTCACTCTCTTTGAATCTTCTTTATCATGCTAAGAGGAGCAGGAAAAAGCAAAAAATTTCAGAATTGCACCTTGCAATGCGGAGAAATTACTGTTTGTGCATTTACAATATTCATTGATTTTTGCCATTGAAAAACATCCAGAAATGATTGAAGCTACTGACTGAATGAAAGGAGCTGGCATCTCACTCTCTTTGAATCTTCTTTATCATGCTAAGAGGAGCAGGAAAAAGCAAAAAATTTCAGAATTGCACCTTGCAATGCGGAGAAATTACTGTTTGTGCATTTACAATATTCATTGATTTTTGCCATTGAAAAACATCATGTTATTCATATACCAGAAATGTTTGAAGCTACTGACTGAATGAAAGGAGCTGGCATCTCACTCTCTTTGAATCTTCTTTATCATGCTAAGAGGAGCAGGAAAAAGCAAAAAATTTCAGAATTGCACCTTGCAATGCGGAGAAATTACTGTTTGTGCATTTACAATATTCATTGATTTTTGCCATTGAAAAACATCATGTTATTCATATACCAGAAATGTTTGAAGCTACTGACTGAATGAAAGGAGCTGGCATCTCACTCTCTTTGAATCTTCTTTATCATGCTAAGAGGAGCAGGAAAAAGCAAAAAATTTCAGAATTGCACCTTGCAATGTGGAGAAATTACTGTTTGTGCATTTACAATATTCATTGATTTTTACCATTGAAAAAGGTCCAGAAATGATTGAAGCTACTGACTGAATGAAAGTAGCTGGCATCTCACTCTCTTTGAATCTTCTTTATCATGCTAAGAGGAGCAGGAAAAAGCAAAAAATTTCAGAATTGCACCTTGCAATGTGGAGAAATTACTGTTTGTGCATTTACAATATTCATTGATTTTTACCATTGAAAAACATCCAGAAATGATTGAAGCTACTGACTGAATGAAAGTAGCTGGCATCTCACTCTCTTTGTATCTTCTTTATCATGCTAAGAGGAGCAGGAAAAAGCAAAAAATTTCAGACTTGCACCTTGCAATGCGGAGAAATTACTGTTTGTGCATTTACAATATTCATTGATTTTTGCCATTGAAAAACATCATGTTATTCATATACCAGAAATGTTTGAAGCTACTGACTGAATGAAAGGAGCTGGCATCTCACTCTCTTTGAATCTTCTTTATCATGCTAAGAGGAGCAGGAAAAAGCAAAAAATTTCAGAATTGCACCTTGCAATGCGGAGAAATTACTGTTTGTGCATTTACAATATTCATTGATTTTTGCCATTGAAAAACGTCCAGAAATGATTGAAGCTACTGACTGAATGAAAGGAGCTGGCATCTCACTCTCTTTGAATCTTGTTTATCATGCTAAGAGGAGCAGGAAAAAGCAAAAAATTTCAGAATTGCACCTTGCAATGCGGAGAAATTACTGTTTGTGCATTTACAATATTCATTGATTTTTGCCATTGAAAAACGTCCAGAAATGATTGAAGCTACTGACTGAATGAAAGGAGCTGGCATCTCACTCTCTTTGAATCTTCTTTATCATGCTAAGAGGAGCAGGAAAAAGCAAAAAATTTCAGAATTGCACCTTGCAATGCGGAGAAATTACTGTTTGTGCATTTACAATATTCATTGATTTTTGCCATTGAAAAACATCATGTTATTCATATACCAGAAATGATTGAAGATACTGACTGAATGAAAGGAGCTGGCATCTCACTCTCTTTGAATCTTCTTTATCATGCTAAGAGGAGCAGGAAAAAGCAAAAAATTTCAGAATTGCACCTTGCAATGCGGAGAAATTACTGTTTGTGCATTTACAATATTCATTGATTTTTGCCATTGAAAAACGTCCAGAAATGATTGAAGCTACTGACTGAATGAAAGGAACTGGCATCTCACTCTCTTTGAATCTTCTTTATCATGCTAAGAGGAGCAGGAAAAAGCAAAAAATTTCAGAATTGCACCTTGCAATGCGGAGAAATTACTGTTTGTGCATTTACAAAATTCATTGATTTTTGCCATTGAAAAACATCATGTTATTCATATACCAGAAATGTTTGAAGCTACTGACTGAATGAAAGGAGCTGACATCTCACTCTCTTTGAATCTTCTTTATCATGCTAAGAGGAGCAGGAAAAAGCAAAAAATTTCAGAATTGCACCTTGCAATGCGGAGAAATTACTGTTTGTGCATTTACAATATTCATTGATTTTTGCCATTGAAAAACATCCAGAAATGATTGAAGCTACTGACTGAATGAAAGGAGCTGGCATCTCACTCTCTTTGAATCTTCTTTATCATGCTAAGAGGAGCAGGAAAAAGCAAAAAATTTCAGAATTGCACCTTGCAATGCGGAGAAATTACTGTTTGTGCATTTACAATATTCATTGATTTTTGCCATTGAAAAACATCATGTTATTCATATACCAGAAATGTTTGAAGCTACTGACTGAATGAAAGGAGCTGGCATCTCACTCTCTTTGAATCTTCTTTATCATGCTAAGAGGAGCAGGAAAAAGCAAAAAATTTCAGAATTGCACCTTGCAATGCGGAGAAATTACTGTTTGTGCATTTACAATATTCATTGATTTTTGCCATTGAAAAACATCATGTTATTCATATACCAGAAATGTTTGAAGCTACTGACTGAATGAAAGGAGCTGGCATCTCACTCTCTTTGAATCTTCTTTATCATGCTAAGAGGAGCAGGAAAAAGCAAAAAATTTCAGAATTGCACCTTGCAATGTGGAGAAATTACTGTTTGTGCATTTACAATATTCATTGATTTTTACCATTGAAAAAGGTCCAGAAATGATTGAAGCTACTGACTGAATGAAAGTAGCTGGCATCTCACTCTCTTTGAATCTTCTTTATCATGCTAAGAGGAGCAGGAAAAAGCAAAAAATTTCAGACTTGCACCTTGCAATGCGGAGAAATTACTGTTTGTGCATTTACAATATTCATTGATTTTTGCCATTGAAAAACATCATGTTATTCATATACCAGAAATGTTTGAAGCTACTGACTGAATGAAAGGAGCTGGCATCTCACTCTCTTTGAATCTTCTTTATCATGCTAAGAGGAGCAGGAAAAAGCAAAAAATTTCAGAATTGCACCTTGCAATGCGGAGAAATTACTGTTTGTGCATTTACAATATTCATTGATTTTTGCCATTGAAAAACGTCCAGAAATGATTGAAGCTACTGACTGAATGAAAGGAGCTGGCATCTCACTCTCTTTGAATCTTGTTTATCATGCTAAGAGGAGCAGGAAAAAGCAAAAAATTTCAGAATTGCACCTTGCAATGCGGAGAAATTACTGTTTGTGCATTTACAATATTCATTGATTTTTGCCATTGAAAAACGTCCAGAAATGATTGAAGCTACTGACTGAATGAAAGGAGCTGGCATCTCACTCTCTTTGAATCTTCTTTATCATGCTAAGAGGAGCAGGAAAAAGCAAAAAATTTCAGAATTGCACCTTGCAATGCGGAGAAATTACTGTTTGTGCATTTACAATATTCATTGATTTTTGCCATTGAAAAACATCATGTTATTCATATACCAGAAATGATTGAAGATACTGACTGAATGAAAGGAGCTGGCATCTCACTCTCTTTGAATCTTCTTTATCATGCTAAGAGGAGCAGGAAAAAGCAAAAAATTTCAGAATTGCACCTTGCAATGCGGAGAAATTACTGTTTGTGCATTTACAATATTCATTGATTTTTGCCATTGAAAAACGTCCAGAAATGATTGAAGCTACTGACTGAATGAAAGGAACTGGCATCTCACTCTCTTTGAATCTTCTTTATCATGCTAAGAGGAGCAGGAAAAAGCAAAAAATTTCAGAATTGCACCTTGCAATGCGGAGAAATTACTGTTTGTGCATTTACAAAATTCATTGATTTTTGCCATTGAAAAACATCATGTTATTCATATACCAGAAATGTTTGAAGCTACTGACTGAATGAAAGGAGCTGACATCTCACTCTCTTTGAATCTTCTTTATCATGCTAAGAGGAGCAGGAAAAAGCAAAAAATTTCAGAATTGCACCTTGCAATGCGGAGAAATTACTGTTTGTGCATTTACAATATTCATTGATTTTTGCCATTGAAAAACATCCAGAAATGATTGAAGCTACTGACTGAATGAAAGGAGCTGGCATCTCACTCTCTTTGAATCTTCTTTATCATGCTAAGAGGAGCAGGAAAAAGCAAAAAATTTCAGAATTGCACCTTGCAATGCGGAGAAATTACTGTTTGTGCATTTACAATATTCATTGATTTTTGCCATTGAAAAACATCATGTTATTCATATACCAGAAATGTTTGAAGCTACTGACTGAATGAAAGGAGCTGGCATCTCACTCTCTTTGAATCTTCTTTATCATGCTAAGAGGAGCAGGAAAAAGCAAAAAATTTCAGAATTGCACCTTGCAATGCGGAGAAATTACTGTTTGTGCATTTACAATATTCATTGATTTTTGCCATTGAAAAACATCATGTTATTCATATACCAGAAATGTTTGAAGCTACTGACTGAATGAAAGGAGCTGGCATCTCACTCTCTTTGAATCTTCTTTATCATGCTAAGAGGAGCAGGAAAAAGCAAAAAATTTCAGAATTGCACCTTGCAATGTGGAGAAATTACTGTTTGTGCATTTACAATATTCATTGATTTTTACCATTGAAAAAGGTCCAGAAATGATTGAAGCTACTGACTGAATGAAAGTAGCTGGCATCTCACTCTCTTTGAATCTTCTTTATCATGCTAAGAGGAGCAGGAAAAAGCAAAAAATTTCAGAATTGCACCTTGCAATGTGGAGAAATTACTGTTTGTGCATTTACAATATTCATTGATTTTTACCATTGAAAAACATCCAGAAATGATTGAAGCTACTGACTGAATGAAAGTAGCTGGCATCTCACTCTCTTTGAATCTTCTTTATCATGCTAAGAGGAGCAGGAAAAAGCAAAAAATTTCAGAATTGCACCTTGCAATGCAGAGAAATTACTGTTTGTGCATTTACAATATTCATTGATTTTTGCCATTGAAAAACATCATGTTATTCATATACCAGAAATGTTTGAAGCTACTGACTGAATGAAAGGAGCTGGCATCTCACTCTCTTTGAATCTTCTTTATCATGCTAAGAGGAGCAGGAAAAAGCAAAAAATTTCAGAATTGCACCTTGCAATGTGGAGAAATTACTGTTTGTGCATTTACAATATTCATTGATTTTTACCATTGAAAAACATCCAGAAATGATTGAAGCTACTGACTGAATGAAAGTAGCTGGCATCTCACTCTCTTTGTATCTTCTTTATCATGCTAAGAGGAGCAGGAAAAAGCAAAAAATTTCAGACTTGCACCTTGCAATGCGGAGAAATTACTGTTTGTGCATTTACAATATTCATTGATTTTTGCCATTGAAAAACATCATGTTATTCATATACCAGAAATGTTTGAAGCTACTGACTGAATGAAAGGAGCTGGCATCTCACTCTCTTTGAATCTTCTTTATCATGCTAAGAGGAGCAGGAAAAAGCAAAAAATTTCAGAATTGCACCTTGCAATGCGGAGAAATTACTGTTTGTGCATTTACAATATTCATTGATTTTTGCCATTGAAAAACGTCCAGAAATGATTGAAGCTACTGACTGAATGAAAGGAGCTGGCATCTCACTCTCTTTGAATCTTGTTTATCATGCTAAGAGGAGCAGGAAAAAGCAAAAAATTTCAGAATTGCACCTTGCAATGCGGAGAAATTACTGTTTGTGCATTTACAATATTCATTGATTTTTGCCATTGAAAAACGTCCAGAAATGATTGAAGCTACTGACTGAATGAAAGGAGCTGGCATCTCACTCTCTTTGAATCTTCTTTATCATGCTAAGAGGAGCAGGAAAAAGCAAAAAATTTCAGAATTGCACCTTGCAATGCGGAGAAATTACTGTTTGTGCATTTACAATATTCATTGATTTTTGCCATTGAAAAACATCATGTTATTCATATACCAGAAATGATTGAAGATACTGACTGAATGAAAGGAGCTGGCATCTCACTCTCTTTGAATCTTCTTTATCATGCTAAGAGGAGCAGGAAAAAGCAAAAAATTTCAGAATTGCACCTTGCAATGCGGAGAAATTACTGTTTGTGCATTTACAATATTCATTGATTTTTGCCATTGAAAAACGTCCAGAAATGATTGAAGCTACTGACTGAATGAAAGGAACTGGCATCTCACTCTCTTTGAATCTTCTTTATCATGCTAAGAGGAGCAGGAAAAAGCAAAAAATTTCAGAATTGCACCTTGCAATGCGGAGAAATTACTGTTTGTGCATTTACAAAATTCATTGATTTTTGCCATTGAAAAACATCATGTTATTCATATACCAGAAATGTTTGAAGCTACTGACTGAATGAAAGGAGCTGACATCTCACTCTCTTTGAATCTTCTTTATCATGCTAAGAGGAGCAGGAAAAAGCAAAAAATTTCAGAATTGCACCTTGCAATGCGGAGAAATTACTGTTTGTGCATTTACAATATTCATTGATTTTTGCCATTGAAAAACATCATGTTATTCATATACCAGAAATGTTTGAAGCTACTGACTGAATGAAAGGAGCTGGCATCTCACTCTCTTTGAATCTTCTTTATCATGCTAAGAGGAGCAGGAAAAAGCAAAAAATTTCAGAATTGCACCTTGCAATGCGGAGAAATTACTGTTTGTGCATTTACAATATTCATTGATTTTTGCCATTGAAAAACATCATGTTATTCATATACCAGAAATGTTTGAAGCTACTGACTGAATGAAAGGAGCTGGCATCTCACTCTCTTTGAATCTTCTTTATCATGCTAAGAGGAGCAGGAAAAAGCAAAAAATTTCAGAATTGCACCTTGCAATGTGGAGAAATTACTGTTTGTGCATTTACAATATTCATTGATTTTTACCATTGAAAAAGGTCCAGAAATGATTGAAGCTACTGACTGAATGAAAGTAGCTGGCATCTCACTCTCTTTGAATCTTCTTTATCATGCTAAGAGGAGCAGGAAAAAGCAAAAAATTTCAGACTTGCACCTTGCAATGCGGAGAAATTACTGTTTGTGCATTTACAATATTCATTGATTTTTGCCATTGAAAAACATCATGTTATTCATATACCAGAAATGTTTGAAGCTACTGACTGAATGAAAGGAGCTGGCATCTCACTCTCTTTGAATCTTCTTTATCATGCTAAGAGGAGCAGGAAAAAGCAAAAAATTTCAGAATTGCACCTTGCAATGCGGAGAAATTACTGTTTGTGCATTTACAATATTCATTGATTTTTGCCATTGAAAAACATGTTATTCATATACCAGAAATGTTTGAAGCTACTGACTGAATGAAAGGAGCTGGCACCTCACTCTCTTTGAATCTTTATCATGCTAAGAGGAGCGGGAAAAAGCAAAAAATTTCAGAATTGCACCTTGCAATGCGGAGAAATTACTGTTTGTGCATTTACAATATTCATTGATTTTTGCCATTGAAAAACGTCCAGAAATGATTGAAGGTACTGACTGAATGAAAGGAGCTGGCATCTCACTCTCTTTGAATCTTCTTTATCATGCTAAGAGGAGCAGGAAAAAGCAAAAAATTTCAGAATTGCACCTTGCAATGCGGAGAAATTACTGTTTGTGCATTTACAATATTCATTGATTTTTGCCATTGAAAAACGTCCAGAAATGATTGAAGCTACTGACTGAATGAAAGGAGCTGGCATCTCACTCTCTTTGAATCTTCTTTATTATGCTAAGAGGAGCAGGAAAAAGCAAAAAATTTCAGAATTGCACCTTGCAATGCGGAGAAATTACAGTTTGTGCATTTACAATATTCATTGATTTTTGCCATTGAAAAACATCCAGAAATGATTGAAGCTACTGACTGAATGAAAGGAGCTGGCATCTCACTCTCTTTGAATCTTCTTTATCATGCTAAGAGGAGCAGGAAAAAGCAAAAAATTTCAGAATTGCACCTTGCAATGCGGAGAAATTACTGTTTGTGCATTTACAATATTCATTGATTTTTGCCATTGAAAAACATCATGTTATTCATATACCAGAAATGTTTGAAGCTACTGACTGAATGAAAGGAGCTGGCATCTCACTCTCTTTGAATCTTCTTTATCATGCTAAGAGGAGCAGGAAAAAGCAAAAAATTTCAGAATTGCACCTTGCAATGTGGAGAAATTACTGTTTGTGCATTTACAATATTCATTGATTTTTACCATTGAAAAACGTCCAGAAATGATTGAAGCTACTGACTGAATGAAAGTAGCTGGCATCTCACTCTCTTTGAATCTTCTTTATCATGCTAAGAGGAGCAGGAAAAAGCAAAAAATTTCAGACTTGCACCTTGCAATGCGGAGAAATTACTGTTTGTGCATTTACAATATTCATTGATTTTTGCCATTGAAAAACATCATGTTATTCATATACCAGAAATGTTTGAAGCTACTGACTGAATGAAAGGAGCTGGCATCTCACTCTCTTTGAATCTTCTTTATCATGCTAAGAGGAGCAGGAAAAAGCAAAAAATTTCAGAATTGCACCTTGCAATGCGGAGAAATTACTGTTTGTGCATTTACAATATTCATTGATTTTTGCCATTGAAAAACGCCCAGAAATGATTGAAGCTACTGACTGAATGAAAGGAGCTGGCATCTCACTCTCTTTGAATCTTGTTTATCATGCTAAGAGGAGCAGGAAAAAGCAAAAAATTTCAGAATTGCACCTTGCAATGCGGAGAAATTACTGTTTGTGCATTTACAATATTCATTGATTTTTACCATTGAAAAACATCCAGAAATGATTGAAGCTACTGACTGAATGAAAGGAGCTGGCATCTCACTCTCTTTGAATCTTCTTTATCATGCTAAGAGGAGCAGGAAAAAGCAAAAAATTTCAGAATTGCACCTTGCAATGCGGAGAAATTACTGTTTGTGCATTTACAATATTCATTGATTTTTGCCATTGAAAAACATCATGTTATTCATATACCAGAAATGTTTGAAGCTACTGACTGAATGAAAGGAGCTGGCATCTCACTCTCTTTGAATCTTCTTTATCATGCTAAGAGGAGCAGGAAAAAGCAAAAAATTTCAGAATTGCACCTTGCAATGTGGAGAAATTACTGTTTGTGCATTTACAATATTCATTGATTTTTACCATTGAAAACGTCCAGAAATGATTGAAGCTACTGACTGAATGAAAGTAGCTGGCATCTCACTCTCTTTGAATCTTCTTTATCATGCTAAGAGGAGCAGGAAAAAGCAAAAAATTTCAGACTTGCACCTTGCAATGCGGAGAAATTACTGTTTGTGCATTTACAATATTCAATGATTTTTGCCATTGAAAAACATCATGTTATTCATATACCAGAAATGTTTGAAGCTACTGACTGAATGAAAGGAGCTGGCATCTCACTCTCTTTGAATCTTCTTTATCATGCTAAGAGGAGCAGGAAAAAGCAAAAAATTTCAGAATTGCACCTTGCAATGCGGAGAAATTACTGTTTGTGCATTTACAATATTCATTGATTTTGCCATTGAAAAACGTCCAGAAATGATTGAAGCTACTGACTGAATGAAAGGAGCTGGCATCTCACTCTCTTTGAATCTTCTTTATCATGCTAAGAGGAGCAGGAAAAAGCAAAAAATTTCAGAATTGCACCTTGCAATGCGGAGAAATTACTGTTTGTGCATTTACAATATTCATTGATTTTTGCCATTGAAAAACATCCAGAAATGATTGAAGCTACTGACTGAATGAAAGGAGCTGGCATCTCACTCTCTTTGAATCTTCTTTATCATGCTAAGAGGAGCAGGAAAAAGCAAAAAATTTCAGAATTGCACCTTGCAATGCGGAGAAATTACTGTTTGTGCATTTACAAAATTCATTGATTTTTGCCATTGAAAAACATCATGTTATTCATATACCAGAAATGTTTGAAGCTACTGACTGAATGAAAGGAGCTGACATCTCACTCTCTTTGAATCTTCTTTATCATGCTAAGAGGAGCAGGAAAAAGCAAAAAAATTTCAGAATTGCACCTTGCAATGCGGAGAAATTACTGTTTGTGCATTTACAATATTCATTGATTTTTGCCATTGAAAAACATCCAGAAATGATTGAAGCTACTGACTGAATGAAAGGAGCTGGCATCTCACTCTCTTTGAATCTTCTTTATCATGCTAAGAGGAGCAGGAAAAAGCAAAAAATTTCAGAATTGCACCTTGCAATGCGGAGAAATTACTGTTTGTGCATTTACAAAATTCATTGATTTTTGCCATTGAAAAACATCATGTTATTCATATACCAGAAATGTTTGAAGCTACTGACTGAATGAAAGGAGCTGGCATCTCACTCTCTTTGAATCTTCTTTATCATGCTAAGAGGAGCAGGAAAAAGCAAAAAAATTTCAGAATCGCACCTTGCAATGCGGAGAAATTACTGTTTGTGCATTTACAATTTTCATTGATTTTTGCCATTGAAAAACGTCCAGAAATGATTGAAGGTACTGACTGAATGAAAGGAGCTGGCATCTCACTCTCTTTGAATCTTCTTTATCATGCTAAGAGGAGCAGGAAAAAGCAAAAAATTTCAGAATTGCACCTTGCAATGCGGAGAAATTACTGTTTGTGCATTTACAATATTCATTGATTTTTGCCATTGAAAAACGTCCAGAAATGATTGAAGCTACTGACTGAATGAAAGGAGCTGGCATCTCACTCTCTTTGAATCTTCTTTATCATGCTAAGAGGAGCAGGAAAAAGCAAAAAATTTCAGAATTGCACCTTGCAATGCGGAGAAATTACAGTTTGTGCATTTACAATATTCATTGATTTTTGCCATTGAAAAACATCCAGAAATGATTGAAGCTACTGACTGAATGAAAGGAGCTGGCATCTCACTCTCTTTGAATCTTCTTTATCATGCTAAGAGGAGCAGGAAAAAGCAAAAAATTTCAGAATTGCACCTTGCAATGCGGAGAAATTACTGTTTGTGCATTTACAATATTCATTGATTTTTGCCATTGAAAAACATCATGTTATTCATATACCAGAAATGTTTGAAGCTACTGACTGAATGAAAGGAGCTGGCATCTCACTCTCTTTGAATCTTCTTTATCATGCTAAGAGGAGCAGGAAAAAGCAAAAAATTTCAGAATTGCACCTTGCAATGCGGAGAAATTACTGTTTGTGCATTTACAATATTCATTGATTTTGCCATTGAAAAACATCATGTTATTCATATACCAGAAATGTTTGAAGCTACTGACTGAATGAAAGGAGCTGGCATCTCACTCTCTTTGAATCTTCTTTATCATGCTAAGAGGAGCAGGAAAAAGCAAAAAATTTCAGAATTGCACCTTGCAATGCGGAGAAATTACTGTTTGTGCATTTACAATATTCATTGATTTTTGCCATTGAAAAACGTCCAGAAATGATTGAAGCTACTGACTGAATGAAAGGAGCTGGCATCTCACTCTCTTTGAATCTTGTTTATCATGCTAAGAGGAGCAGGAAAAAGCAAAAAATTTCAGAATTGCACCTTGCAATGCGGAGAAATTACTGTTTGTGCATTTACAATATTCATTGATTTTTTGCCATTGAAAAACATCCAGAAATGATTGAC